>NC_133323.1:1036500-1159126 GCF_012295235.1 Primulina huaijiensis | reverse complement strand
CAACGAAAATGATTTTTTTATGTCTTATAGGATAGAACCGACATTGGATTTTTGTTGAACAATTTGTGTCAATCAAGAATTATTTTCAAGGACATCACAGTGAGTGAACCTTGCTATCTCTTAATTAAACTCAGGATTGAAATCTGACTTTTTATGTCATTTATGTAGAGTTAGATGGTGTAATGTAGATTTGGATTTTTTTGAGTAAAAGCATGTTTTCTCTTTTACACGTTGCTCCCTCTTTACAATTTCTCTTCCCTGCGAATCTCTTCAGTGAACAGTTGCTTACATTAGGCGGTATAAAATTGATTATCTCAGTGCCGGGTTTCCTTAATTTATGCATTTTCAGTAATATTATTTATGTTTCTTATAAAATATTTCCTTTTTTGTTACGTCTTACAGGAAATAATGTTTTCCTTCCTTCCGGCATTATTTAAGAACATACATTATTTAAATTTTCTGCGTTCAATTGGCCCTCAAATTCTCTTGATATTATTCAAAACGAAAGTTTGGAGTAATGTTAACTCTTCTCATCTTTTCCTTTTTTGACACTCTGCAAATTAAATTGTGATGTAATTACATTTTTTAAAATTTTAAAAGTTCTAAAATCCTTTGGTTTAAAATCTGAGGCTGCGGAATTGTACATTTAGAATCTGGGCCTGACGTAAAGTCGTCGCACAACATTAGTATATTTATTGTCCGTGATTTGTTTCCTCTTTAGGAAGAAAATGTTGGTCATACTCTGATACTTTCTACACCTTGGTCAGCATAATTTTTCTCATCAAACTGGTCCAAATCCTTAAATGCAAAAATTTATGCAATGAAGCCTTTTCATTCTCCTCGTTTCTGCAATGAAGCCACATTTTATTTCTTTAGACGGGTTGACAAACATTAAAAAACTCAGGCACTGAGATGAATCTGATTTAAGTTACCTCGTTTCCTTATAACAGTTCCTGCACACAGTTGGGGAGAATGAATAATGAAATGACTCGTCAGAAAGTTATTTTTTTCTTTTCTTGCAAATTTCATTGCGTTTCATCATTAATTCCAGAGTTTAGATATTGAAAGCTTTATTTGTGATGCTTCTCCGATTTGTTTCAACTGAAATGTGTCACATGATAAAAAGTGTTATTATTTATTCTCAATATGAATTTCATTAAATAGCCATGAATATCCTACCTAACTGCTGGTTGCTCTAGGATTTTGTGAGACAAGAGGCCTTACACATGCTTCGCAATGCTTTGGAAGGTTCTGGTGGGAGTGCTAATTCTGCAGCTTATACAGAGGCCTTTCGTGCTATTACACGGATAGGAGCTGTAGATAAATCTTTTAGTGTCAGAATAGCTGCTGCAAAATGCCTCAAGGCATTTGCAAATATTGGTGGACCGGGAATAGGACTTGGAGAACTTGAAAACTGTTTGTCTCTTTGTGTAAAGGTTCTGAAGTTATCTTGTTCTCTCTTCATTTATCTTTTTAGTATTGATTCTTTTTGTAGATAGGAAGCGATAAAGTCTATTTGTTGTAGGCCCTTGAGGATCCGGTGAAATCTGTAAGGGATGCTTTTGCCGAAGCTTTAGGAGCATTGCTGGCTCTTGGAATGAATCCTGATGCACAGGTATGAATCTTTGTTCTCAACTTGGTTCTATCTCGCACCTCTCTGATTTTTTATTATTCATATGTTAGGTGCAACCAAGAGGAAAAAGTCATGTCACTTTCAAGAAACTTGAAGGTGGCTTGCAGAAGCACTTATGCATTCCATTTATAAAAGGTATAGACACCTATAGATTTTCGAAAACTAGGTCTTGTTGACTAATTTGAATTTATTTGCAAAAGAACTGTACAGAACTATAGTTTGTGAGATTATATTTAATCTATCAGAAGTGTTAAAAAGTTTTCAGTTTTGTGAATTCTCCTACGAAGTCTAATAGTTCTGATGATGCTGAGCGCTGGGGGTGAACTTGTCAGGTTTTAGGTCTAGGTTATCTAGGAATGAAGGCAAGATGAGGTTGTGGTCCAACTGCGAGTCTGGGCTAGATTTTAAAGAATCGGTAAAAAACATGAGGATATTGTATGAACATTGAAATATATAGTCGGTAGCATGCATGTGCCTTCCATGCTTATTAGGGCGCTATGTATACATCTCTAGCAAATTAGCTTCCCGATATGCTTCCACTACCTTGGCAAATATGTGGTTATTTCTGCTCAAGGTTGCCTTTTGTTGGAATATCTAATATTTGAGGTGATGGTTGTGAATTTGCTGGTAGCCAACTTTCTTTTGGTACTAAGACAGTAGGAAACATGGTGGTCTTGGAAGAAAAGAACACTCAATAGTTTTTTAATCAGAAACAATATTTTATTGATTGATAAAATTAATTACAAAAAGCGAACCAGAGGTTCACATAAAACGACGTGAGATCCATAGTCAAAATAGATTAACATAATACTAGACCCCAATTCCGATACAAATATGAGACCGAGAACGATTTGAACTCTACATTTCTCAAATTCTAGCATGAAACCTTGAATTTAATTTTGTCACAACACTCCTAGGTCGAGTCTTCTTCATCTTATAAGATCCTCCTATTCCTCTCCATCCACACGGACCAACTCAAACAGTCAACCACCACATCTCAAAAATTTTTACCCCTCCCCAAAAGAACAATCAATGGTTTGATCATAATAACAAGTGCCTGCTTATTTTAATATGATCAAGGCTTATGTTTTTCATTTTTTTCTGTGCGGATCACTTATCCGCTTCTTGTAATTAATAGTTTTTAATTATTTAATATAATATTGTTTCCTATAAAAAAAGTGCCTGCTTATTTAAAATCCCGTTCTAATAAAAAAATTCATGTATTGGTCTTTTTGAATCTTCAAGTCTGGCAATATGTTAATATTATTTAGTGATTGCTTCTGTATTTACATTTCTTTATTTGCTGAAATCTAAATTTTATTTTCGCTTATATGTTTATGACCAATTGTAACTTGCAGTTAGCGGACCTCGTTCGAAGGACATACGAGTTGGCCTCTCCTTATCGTGGGTTTGCTTTTTACAGGTTGGTAGCTAGTGAGCTTAACTTGATTTACAAACCCTTTATTACAACATAAAAGATATATTAATTCGAGTCAGATACTTTTCGAATTGTGTGTGAAAATATGTGATCATTTTCATGTTAAATAAACTCCAAGTGTCAAGTGTCAAGTGTCGTTGTGTGATAGAGATTTAATTCCTTTTCAAATGGTTGTTACATATAGGATCAAATATTTCTCGTTTGATCAAAAATTATAATATGGATGGTCCATTTTAAACTTTGATTTAGCTATTATAAATAAACTAGGATCAATATACATATAGTTATTAAAAGCATTTGACCCTGTAGCGTATGAAATTACAAATTTAGTATAAAAAGTATAAATCCTCAAAATGATTTACTTTAGCTTCAAAAAAACTTCACATTCATCCGTTATAACCTATTTCGACAAACATATCTTAAAAAGTAGAAAAGAAAATAAATATTTTTTTTAAAAAAAAAACAAAATCAATTACAAATTTACAACAAACCATGTTTTTGTAATTTAAAAAATCTTGGTAACTTGAGTTTTTAACAAAGTCTATGATACAATTTTTATGTGTATATTTTTTTAATCTAAACTTTAAACCAAACAAACTTTTTCCGGTGTGATTGTTTTTAAAACCGATTCATACTGTGATAGATATTAACCATACCAAACTGTGGTTTGGTTTGGATTATCAGCTTGGGGTTTGGTTTAGTTTTTGCTCACTCCTAGATGTGATCGTTACAAATTTATTGGAATCTAAGCCATGTGGTGGTTTATGAGTCATGACAAAAAATTTCCAAAATAGCTGATTCTAACCAAGGAAGTGATCACAAAGGATGTTCAGAGTATGCTGTCTATATGTGATATCTGAAAACCATCTGATAGCAATGCCAACTTCTATTTCCCTTTTGTTTCAAGTGTACTGAAATCTACTGTAGATTACAAATGGGCGGCTGGCTATGTTGACATCTAAATACCATCAGAGAGCAATTTCAATTCCAACTTCTTACTATTTCTTCAAGTGTAATGAAATCTCCTCCAGGCAAAATATTGATAATCAAAGGGACCAAGGCTTTGATAACTGCCTCATTCTATATTTTTTAAGGTTTGGTGGAAATTATAATTCTGATTTAGTCAAACAAATAGTGATTGAAAACACATAAAACTAAATTATTATCATGTGAAAGCAATTGGGAAGCATATGTTGCATAGTGACGTGGGATAATGTGAAACTGAGCATCCATTAAAGTATTATAAACTCTTCATGTTGGATGATATCACATCTGCAGCTGTTTGAAATTTTGTCTGCAGGTTATTTGTTTGAAATATTTTCACCCAGACAGTGAACTGCAAGACTATGCTCTACAGGTTATGGATATGCTTCGCTCAGATACATCGACTGATGCTCAAGCACTGGTATCTTTATCAAATCTTTTTGTATACCAATTATATTTTCATATATGCAACTCAAACATAACCTTCTGTTAGTAACATCTACTTTATTTTCATCTTTGTTAACACAATCTTCTGTTAGTAACATCTAGTTTATTTTCATCTTTGTTGCCTTCAACATATTTGCATAACAATGTATTAAGTATTTGTTCTCACCGCCCAAGTTGGTATGTGCTATGTCGGCATGAGGTGGAGACATAAGACCACATTTGTATTCATTGCCATTCACGAGATGCCTTTGGCATAGAGCTCTGAAGGAAATAAGTCTGATTTGGGTATAGCTCCGAGGACAACGAAGGATTTATTTGTGGCTGATCTAGGGCGCGACCTTGGTAGGAGGGGGAGAGTGCATTGGATGGTGATGGTTCATTATATTTGCTGGTATGTTTGGCTAGAAAGGAACAAGAGAATTTTCGAAGATATAGTGAAATCGAGTGTAATGTGTTGGGAAAAGATCAAGTTGTGGGTTTCTTTGTGGATTAGGAGGCATGAAGAGTTATGCTATACTCTCGATTATAGGCTTATTTAGAGATTGGAAATTAATATATTGTTGATGTGTCTTGAGTTTTAGGGGCTTTGTGTGCGGATATCTTATCCTCTTTTTGTAATCATTACATGATTTATATATATAAAAGTATTTATATATAAAATATGATTTCGTTTCTTATAAAACAAAAGTATTTGTAATAGGATATGTATACTTACAATAGAAATAACAATAGAAATAGTCGAAGTGGCGGTAGAAAGATGAAAACATGGTTTAGTGTTATTATTTTCGGCACAGTAACAATAGATGTCCCAGATTGGCTCTTCTTAATGGTTCTCCTCTTGAAAAACTGCACGAGCACTGTGAAACTAGAAGATTTTTTTTCCATAAGGAACAATATTCTATTAATGATATGATAAGAGTTAGTTACAACAGTGGACCAGTTGTCCACTAGCAACATGAATTACATAATATCAAACCTGTATCAATGATACACATAAGTCCAATCTTTCGAAATATCTAAGATCGACACGTTCTTAAATTTATCATGAGTGTAGATCCACATAGCAACTTTTGTCTTTACTTTATCCCAACACTGATCTCTATTGTCCTTCTTATCTTAAAAAATTCTCCGATTTCTTTCTAGCCATACTGTCCAGCATATGCCTTGCACCACCACTTGCCAAAAAATCCTTCCCCTCGTACCTGTTAGTTGTCCTAGATCCATAGCGAATAAATCAGTCGTTGACTTAGGCACCACCCAAACCAATTCCAGTTCTTTCAAAGCTCTAGTCCACAAGCCGTTCGTGAATACACAATGAATTAGCATACGATCCTGCGTTTCCACTTCATTCCTACACAACACACACCAATTGGGACTCATAGCAATTGAGGGTCACTTTTTTTGCATCACCTTCGAGGTCGGTAGCTTACCCAGACTGTGAAACTAGAAGTTTGGTACAACTTAATAAAGCACCGTCTTGATTAACTTAGGAAAACATTAAGTTAAATTGTTAAAGCATTTTATTATAAACATACAACACCATAAAAAGTTAATTACTGGACACTAAAATATTGTTTGGGTGCAATGATCTCCTCTATTGGTTTAAGTTTTAATTGTTTGAATTCCAGTGATAGGATTCTAGCTATGAGCTGATAGAACTCTGGGTTGCTTTTTCGATAATTTCTTACCTCTATGTTATGGCATTTATTACTAAGATATCAAGTAGAAAATGCACAAAGGTGCTTCTCAAATGTGGAAAGTCCTAGTTACGTTTGATTTGATCCAAAATCAATTGATCTGAATGAACCATGGGATGATATGTTGGGATTGAGTGAACAATATTCCAGTTGTTTAGAATAGGAAGATTGAACACATGAGGGATATCATGGCTTGGATCATTCCCACTCACAAAGTGGTATTGTGTTGAGAGAAATTAAGACCGAATAAGTCTGTTGTCAATTTAGTAGTACTTGGATTCAAGTACATGATTATACAATTTAGTTGCCACAATAAAATAAATTGAATTACAAAATGAATATAAAGATTACGTTGTGGTGATAACAGTTATCAATAAACTTAGGAGTATAGGCGTAAGATGGTAAGTGTACGATGGAAAATATATTGCGATGAAGTTGGATGAGATATAAATTAAAACTTAAACTACGGTAAAAAAGGATGTCAAAGAAATCAATGATTTAGCACAAAACTATTAAATAAGATTCAAGTGATTTTAAATATTATTATTGGAATAATTTCATGCACAGTTTAAGGCAAGCGATTCATATAGAAGGTTTAAATTTATATAAGGTTGATAAATACCAAATGTTAAAGATATTGACTGGGAAAAAGTGGGAAATATATGGCAGTTTGTCTCATGGACTCTCTGGTCTTATGAAACATGTCCATAAAGAACAATTTTTACGTTCTTCATAGATTCACATAGGAATAAACTTCTATTTGGAAAAAAAGAGGCTACTTGTTAAAGCGCATAGAATTCGATCAGGTAGTGTGTGCCACAATTTATTTGAATTGTGCTCCATTTTCTTGCAAAGATAAGGCCAAAAAAACTAAGCGATTGAGAGTGAATATTATCGTGGTAGAATAGCCTGTATGAGATATTCTCGCAAAGTTTTGATAAATTTGAGGTTATTGATTCATGGAAACTAGGGATAATTTTAGATGGTTTAAATGTTAGTGCCTACCGATATTTTTCCCCATTCGATATGAACATGTAGGCAACTTTGTCTACTTGTTAACGTTTCAGAAACCTTACTTTTGTCAATCGCGAATTGCAGTCTACAGATTGAGTTGCATGTCTTGCTTAGCTCAAGCTTTGTTTGTTGTATCACAAATTTTAATTGGCATCTCTTTTTGGTGGATTATATTCTTATATCTCAATCCTGCAAACTCGTGATGATCAGGATCTTGATTTTTCTCTTGTTAATTTGAAGGCATGTGTACTGTATGTTCTGCGAATAGGTGTGACTGACCAAATGACTGAACCTACTCAGAGAGGCTTTTTGGTTTTTCTTGGCAAGCAGGTTTGTTATGTGAACCACACTATTGTATTATTTGTGGGATTCTTATAATGTTGGTCTCATACTTGGAGACTGACCATGTTATATTCTGCAGCTTCAGTCACCTGATTTCACACCTTCCATGCGAGTCGCCACTTTAAGAACTCTTTCTTATGTTTTAAAAACATTGGGAGAGGTGATGTGTTTTTTTGGCTTTTTTTTTTGTAGCTTCTCTATGATTGATTTTTTTTAATTAATCTTGCATACTGATTGTTTTGGGCACCACATCTTTGTCTACTCCCTTCTCTTGCAATGACTTTGTGCTCTCTATTTAGGTGGTGCACCTTTTTTTCCTTTACAGTTGACTTTGAGCAATTTCTTTAAATCAAACAATCTTAATATGCGTTTTTGACATAATGCTAATTATAATAGAGTTTTGCTAAGATAAATTCTTTAATATGTTGAACTGCAGGTTCCACTTGAGTTCAAGGAAGTTCTTGATGACACGGTTGTTGCAGCTCTTTCCCATTATTCCCCGCTGGTAAGCTTTTTTAGATGGTTATTTTTCTTTGGTCCTCGTTATACCTGTGCTTTTTACAGTTATGCGTCTTTATAGAGTACTACATGGCAATATGTTATTGCCCTTTCTGCCATTCACCACTAACAAGATTATGCTAACGTTATTTTCCTTGAGCTTCAAGTGTAATTTTGATTTTTATTCCTGAAAACTTACATTTTCAGTATCTTCTTATTATCACCGTTTCAGGTGACCAAAATGAATTGATCCTTTGCTCAAAAAAAATAAAATGAATTGATCCACAGTAGGTAAGAGACCAGAACAATAATTGGTTCTTAACTGGAGAGGTAATCAATGGATTATGTCCTTATGTAGAATTCCTTTCTTTTTAAACGCAGCATTGGAAGTGACAGGTTTGATCGATCTTTAGCTAGTTGGATATTGTATCAAACCTCCTTGAGTTTGTTTGTAGAAGCTTTTCAATCAACTAAAAAATCTTGGAACTGCCCTATTTGTTATAGTTAGCTTTTGCCCTTTACTACTGACTAAGATAATTCTTCACTGGTGTTTGTATTAGATTTACTTAATTTGGTTGTATGAGATGGAAATATGTTTTGCTGGTGTATTAAGCATTTGGAGTTTTGCTAACTCCATAAATTGAATAATTTGAATTCTGTGAGTAGCTGCACATCATGAGAGGTTGTGGATGAAATATTAGTACAGCCTCGATGCAGACAAGTTGTGGTTGAGCTGGAGCTGAATAACTTGAAACAAATGCATGTTGTGCTTATCTTTGATTATGGATGCAAATATGTGATAGGACTGAAGGTCTTAACTGCTGTTGGATTTTATTATGCTGGAATGCTATCAGTTGAAGGAATGGAGAGAATGACATTCTATTTTTACTTGTTCGTGTTTCCTCTGGGCTATAAACAACCTATGTATTTGCTCGTTGTACTGAACATCTTTTACTTTAATGGGTGCTCGTCGCATCTTTTGTTTATGTGATTCAATTATAATTTTGGTTCTATTTTCGACGCGACAATATCTTTCTTTTCACCCCCTTATCAGTGATTTTATTTTGGTTAGGAAGAAATTATTTTCTTTTTAACTTCGAAGTTTTACAAATAAAATTTATTATATATTTAAGTGCTCTGTAGTTACCATCTTAGGTGCTCTCTGTACTTTCTCTTGATGTATCTAGTTCTTCAATCACGAATTCATGACAAACAAAATTTTTTGTAGGTAAGAGTTGAAGCTGCCTTAACTCTTCGTGCTCTGGCTGAGGTTGATCCCTCCTGTGTTGGCGGCTTGATTTCTTATGCGATGACGATGCTTTGTGCAGCCAGAGAAAATGTTTCCTTTGAGAAGGTAAAATTTACCATCCCTGTGTTCACTATATGTTCTATGGCTTCTTGGAACATGCAACTTTCCTGCTGTCATTTTGGAATTCTCATCTGTTATTTTTGATAACGCAGTTCATTATTCCCGCACGCAACTCATTTAGAATTGATGTTCTAACTTTTGTAAGTGAACTTGAATCATAAAAGGAGATGCAGTACAAGCAGGTGCTATTAAAGATCGAGTGAGTAAATTTGATCCAAATAGGGAGTGAAATCACAATTGAAAATCAACACTAAAGGAGAAATAATATTATAGTTTTAACTGAGATGAATATAGTGTGTTCTCAAGGTTGCACTGATGAAACGAATTTGTTCTAGATTGCGGTCAAGTTCATGAGGTCGCTGAATAGAAACATGGCCCAGTGCTCTCAGTTGTGTTCATAAATACATGTTGGATGTCCTTTTACTTCATTTTTCACTTTTACTTCACCTCCTCACTTTGCCCTTTGTCTGGTGGATACTTTGAATTTGAATAGGTCCCGCATGCCCCATAACTTCTTGGAATCATAAATTTAATATTTTGGTACTCACGTTTGATATATTTGCTTATGTTATGATGGCACTGGAATAGAGAAGTTTTTTTTTTTTTTTTTTTTTAGAAAAAAATAATTTTATATAATAATAAGGTCATTTTACATTACAAGCGGATGAGTAATCCGCAAATGAAAACGTAAACAATTCACCATTAATCAGCACAATACAAACTTCCAGTCTCTAACAACATCTGATAAAGATAAATGACTGAATTCTCTGAGCTTTGTTGTCGATGCCGCAACCCTGAATTTAATAACATCCCATATTTCGTTGGCAGTGGCGTATAAGTCGTTGAAAATTTTATTATTCCTCTCGATCCATATTGACCAAAAAGTGAAATGAACGATAATATACCAGAATGTGCTACCTCTTTTCCCCGCTGCAATACATGGCTCAATAATAAACATATCTCGTGCCCTCTGCGGATGTACCCAATAACATCTAAGTTCTTGCATCACCATAGTCCATAATCCTCGCGAGAAGGGGCAGTGAATTAACAAATGATCCTGTGTCTCCTCATGGCTCCGACATAGCGTACACCAATGCGGACTTAAAGCACAACTAGGCCATCTTCGTTGCAACGAGTCCGATGTAGGAAATTTACCCAAAGCCACAGTCCACGAGAATATCTGAACCTTTTGGGGGATAGGTACTTTCCAAATATGATCATGACACATGAAGTAATTAAACGTTATACTTTGACGAGATGTGATACACGTATTAATCAAGCACTATAGTTGGTAATTTGGAGTGATCTACATGTTAAAAGCTTAAGATTAATATTGATGGCATTGAACTAAATTTTCTTCATTTTGGAATGACTGGACACTACTGCATGATTTTTTGACCACCTATCTGTTATTTACATAAGAAATATTTGCAATAAGCTATTGAAGAAAACATGAAATGTGGAATTACTTTGCCTTTGTTCTATTTTTTTGGGCTCAAACTACCATTTTCCCCAGTTTGGTGGGGTCTGGTAATTGTGTTGGTCATGATGATGTACACAATGACCTCCAATAATTTCCAGGCATCTAATTTCAAAGAGGAGCTTGAGTCTCTACATGGGCAAGCTGCAGTCTTGGCTTCGCTTGTGTCAATTTCTCGGAAGTTACATTTAGGATATCCAGCCAGGTTGAGTTCTTGGTTCTTCACATGTTTCTCCTCTCTTATGCTTTAATTACTACCATTGTGCACCAAGGTGCTTTAAGACAGTGTAATGAATGTGTTGGCGTACTTTGTTACATTGTAACTTGCTTCCTTCGTCGTGATGTCCACTTCTAGAGTTCATTGGCTCGTCTTTTCATCTGCTATGTGGAAGTTGTATAAGTCTTCTAAGATGATGTCAACTTGAAAAAAACGAGACGAATCCATTCATAAATAACCGTTTTGCCTTTTACATCTGTTACTTGTTGTGGTATGTGGTTGATGTAGATTGCCCAGTTCTGTACTTGATGTTTGCAAGAAGTTGCTGATGGAATCCAGCCGGAACCCTGCAGCAGCTGCTGTCGAAAAAGAGGCTGGATGGACAATTCTGTCTTCACTCCTGTCATCAATGTCAATGGAGGTCCATGCTTGCTGATCTACTTTTGTAGTTATAAGTGGAAATTCTGTCTCAAAGGTTGTAGTTTGATGGTTGCAGGAGCTTCAAGACCAGGTTTTTGATATCCTTTCCTTATGGGCTCCAACATTTAGTCGGAATCCAAAACAACACATAAATCAAGCCCAAGATCTCGCATCAGAAATATGGTGAGTTTAATGATGTATATTATTTCTTCATCTTTTACCTTGGGTATTCTCACCTCATGGTTTGAGATGCTTCAACATTGGATGTGTTGTGTTCCATGAGGAAGCCTTTGGTGTGTAGCATTCAAGCAATCACAGAACTAGGTTGGGGCCTGAATCATTTACTCGATCAGAGAAACAGAATGGTTGTACCTAATATTGTGTACCACTTAGGATGTAATAAAAATTTTATTCTCATATATTTTGTGCTATAACTACTGCAGTGACTATTGAGTTGAAGGTCCCGAACACTCTTGACTGATGTTTCTGGTCTTTGTATTTCTATAGTGGGGATGAATGGATAAAAAATATATGAAAACTATGTAATAATGATGGAAATTTATGCAAGACTCTTAGAATGAAAATCTGATTCGTGTATGAGGGCTGTGAGGTGGCTTTAGCACATTTTAATGGTAAACAATGGCCAGCAAGTAACTTTATCTAATACCAGCTATACGGCAGTGAACTCTTGTCATTCACAATCTTTACTTTAGAGAGAGTATATAGTAATATTCTAAAAATTGCGAAGCATGACGTAGCATTAAGGTTAAGATTCAAGTTTTACAAGTTTAAGAGATATAGTATAAGATTAAGTGTGAACTTTTTTAGTTTTTTACTATTATTTTACTTATATCAAGTCAATTAAAATATTAAAGTTCACATAAGCATACAAAATTTAAGAATAAATGAATAAATCGTAGAAATTATTTACTTTAAAAAGTAACTATTAAAGAATATTTCGATGGCTTTAATGGTTTTTTGTTTAAAAAAAATTATATTATCAAATATTTAAAATTTGGAAGTTATCTTTATCAACAAAATAATAAAAGTTAATTTAAAATTTTAAAAAAATTAAAAGTTAACTTATTTTTTTAGAAGATAACGCTTGATCATGTTTTTTGCGCTTAATTTGGTTAAACTTTGGTTGACCATTTTTCTCGTGTTTTGCCTTAATCGAAGCTTTCTCTTCATTCTTCGCACTTAATCCTCATATTTAGTCAAATAGTTTTGAGTTGTTTTTTGACTAGCATATTTCGAGCAGTATTTTAGTTCCATCTGGTACATTGGTCTTTGGTAACATAGAATGCTTCTGCATAACTTGATATCTTTAAACTCAAGATGTAGGTTTAATTTGCATATAACTTGGAATATGTATTTCTTTCAATGTCCCTCATCACAGCTTATATTTCTATTACGCTGCAGTCTTCTTTGTTCTGCAACTTTTTCATCTCTACCTCAATTGTTAATTTTTACTTGTAATATATCTTTTATCATATCAATTTTGGTTATAGAGTAACTTTTCCTCTACAGCATGTGGTCTGCTGCCATGGATGCGCTCACTTCATTTATAAAATGTTTTGTTGCTTCTGACGCCATAAACAGAAGAATTTTACTACAGCCAGTTCTTTTATATCTGAATCGGTACAATACTTCAGGAAAATTTTCATCTTTATTTTGGTATCCTATTAGCTACAATTTTCTTTGTCCCATCTAGGAACTTCTATTGACAATTTGATTTTTGGTTTGTATGGATTAGGGCATTGTCCTACATATCACAGGTAGTGGACAATGAAAGACCTGGCACTAAACCTTTATTGGGCTTGTTTATCATCCGGGTGTTGCTAACATATCAAGCCCTCTCAGATCCATCTTTATATAAAAGTGACCATGGTCATATCATTCAAATATGTACTACGCCCTTTAGGTAATTTCAATTGATTAATATCTATGCCCAGTTTCCCCTTTTTGCCTTGTCATGCTGGCATTTTGCTTCTTTTTATAAATTTTGTTTGCAGCACAGATTTGTTTGTTTCTTAAACTAATTTAATCTTATGTGGTTCTTATATCGGACCACGAAATAGGGAAGCTTCTAAATGCGAGGAAAGCTCCTGTTTGATGATGTTATTAGACAAGAGAGACGCATGGTTGGGCCCTTGGACTCCTGGAAGGTCTAATCTTCGCCCTCATACATTTTTTCTGAATTTATCTTTTGGACAGATGCTCCTACTCCATTCTAATCTCAGGATTCATACCATTTTTCTAAGACGTATGAAGTTTTTTTTCCAGCCCTCTTCATTATGTACTTGCCATTTATGCTTTCGCAGGGATTGGTTTGAAGACGAGCTACGTTCATTTCTAGGAGGAAAAGACGGCGTATTGACTTGTGTATGGGAGAATGAGCTTCCTAGTTTTCCTCAGGTAAAAGTGCATTGCCAATTCATTGAGGATCTAATTGCCGCCTAGGTTGATGACTCGTCAAATTTCATTTTTATTGACTCGCTGATGTGGTTACATGTACATGATCATGAAGCCTGAGACTATAAGCAAGATGTTGGTGAATCAGATGCTCCTCTGTTTCGGAACTATGTTTGCCTTTCAAGTAAGTTAAATTATTGAGAGTTTAATTTATTGTGACTTTTATGTTTGAATTCATATGTGCCAGTCTAGTTAGAAAGGGCTGATTGTTGTGTTTATTTTTTGGAATTCTCACAGGATAGTAACGGGATGCTCAAATTTATTGGCATGATGGATCAATGCTTGAAAGCTGGGAAAAAACAAATTTGGCACACAGCCAGTATTACCAATATATGTGTTGGGTTGCTAGCTGGGCTGAAGGTTATATAGCAATATGATAACCATTACAACCTTCAATTTTTTACATTATAACACTTCGTATGTGGACTATGCTTGTCTTCCAGACATTGCTTGCTCTACGTCCTGAACCCTTGGGAATGGAGATACTAAGTGCAGCTCAGGCTATTTTTCAGGTTATGCTGCTTCTTTTAGTGTAAAATTTTCAGATATTTGATCCCTCTTTTTTTCATGGAGATTAACCCAATAATCATGACAGAGTATTCTAGCTGAAGGTGATATTTGTGCATCACAACGTAGAGCGTCAGCAGAAGGGCTTGGCTTGTTAGCAAGGCTAGGAAATGATATATTCACTGCCAGATTGGTCAGTTAAATTTGATTGGTTCGCATGTGTAGTAGTTTCACATAGTAATGTGGTTGTTGATTCCTTTTTCATCTTTTTCCGGATTGTACTTCTAATTCTTGTAAAGATGTTATATTTAGTTTTTTTGGCAAGTATTATGGAGACTCTACAATAGTTTATCAATGCCCAAGTCATAATGTCAAATTTGTATCTCAGTTATTAGATGGTATTTCTTTACTACCCTTTTTTAAGTTTCATTTGAGAATTTATTCACCTTTAGTGGTTGTCTGTACAGTTGGATCTGATTTAATGTCTATTTGGTAGCTGCTGATTTGATGCTTATGCAGTAGTAGCTCCACATACAATCTGGACTAGATTTTAAAGTTCATTCTTGCCTCCTGAATCTGCCGTTTCCTTACAGACCTCTCTTTCTTCTATTACTTTTTATAGATGCAATCTGGACATTCCAAATTTATTGTTTTACCATGTCTCTTCTTACTCATTGCCACTCCTGATATTTGCTTTTAGCCTTCCCCTTACTCTTTTCTGCCATGGTCTTTCATATTTCTCATGGAGCATCTATATCATGATTTTTACTAGATTTTGTGAACAGACGAAACTACTTCTTGGTGATGTAACCAGCGTTGAAGATTCCAACTATACTGGATCAATTTCTCTAGCTCTTGGCTGCATTCATCGCAGGTAACTATGAAAATCTTGATGAAGATATACCCGTATTTGCTTGTGTGAACAGGGTCTGTGCCTCTTACCGACTTACCCTGAAGTAGTTAGAGATTTAGAAAGTCTAAAAGTTCCTTGGTTTTTGCCTAAGCTGGCCTTGCTTCCGGGCCCAGAAGAATGGATTACCACAAGACACACTTATATCATACCTTGGGTTAAAACCTAACCTGGTTCTCAAGTCCTTATCATTGAATGTCCAGTTTACTTCAATAGCATCTGCACAAATATTATGAAACTCAAACATCAAGGTGCTCACATTCGTTGTAAATATATGGGTCAAATTATTGACAAAGTTGCTTTTGATTTCAAACTTAGAAGTTAACATATTAAATTTGCCTAGTCAAGGAATTAGAAACAGTGAAACAGAGGGGTTGCTGTAAACAATAGTTGACCTGTTCAACTTTAATTTAGACGTCCTGCCATATCCTTAACCAAGGTATATGTCATTTTCTTCGGAATTGTAATTGGTAAGTGATATTGGCCAATGTGTATCTCTTGTTTGTTCTGCTTTAGCAACTTCTGTAATAAATAGTCTTCTACTCAGTTAAAAATAATAGATAATATCCTTTTATCATTATTGTTTGCAGTGCAGGAGGCATGGCCTTGTCGAGTTTAGTCCCAACCACCGTGAATGTTGTCTCTTCACTTGCCAAAAGTCCAGTATCTAGTCTACAGATATGGTCCTTGCATGCGCTTATTTTGACCATTGAAGCTGCTGGTTTGTCTTACGTAACACACGTACAGGTATAAATGAGCATGGAGACCTTCCTTCTTATACATATTTTTTAGTTTGTATTTTTTATATTTATACTGCTGTAATTTGACCAAAAACAAGAAATTATTCAAATAGATTATGAAATCTCCTAATGATTGAATCAAAAGTGGACTTAATTTTTAAATGTTTCATTCTTGGGACAAACAGTTTGCAGCTTCCTTCAGGTTCAAACTCATTTTCTCAAGGTGTTAAGTAATCCATTCAAACTGGAATGATACATTCGACCAATGGATGCAAGTTTTATTACTGAAAGTGATTTTTCCATATAAATATCTTCAACACAGTAAATATTTTTACTTCAGGCATATTGTATGACTGACCTGAATAAAGCATTCCATATAGGTTTTGAAATTTGGTGGTTTTTGATTGGGCAGTTGGTGTCAACTGTGTAAGCTTTTAAATGGGATATAAGCAAGCCAAATCCACTATTGTTTTTAATGAATATCGTAAATATTGGCATTTGATAAACGGTGTTTGCTTCTCATACCTTTCATGATTTTTTCATTGATTTAGTAAATATATAAGGAATGGGCATATGAATGCAGTCTCTTCTTGATAGTGTCGTATTTACTTCTGGTGTGATGTTCTATGTTCTTGAGCTACTGTTGTGTACATAGTGTTCTGCTTTGGAATCCTACACTTGGAACTGTTAAGCAAGACTGCTGATTTTGTGTTGAAGCTATCTTTAGGATGCGAAACAATTGGGTTGGAATTTGAGTCACATTCATCAGATTTTTATATTTGTGTTTTATTATTGCAGACAACACTTGGCCTTGCTATGGAGATCCTCCTGTCAGAGGAGAGTGGTTTAGTTGACCTGCAGCAAGCTGTGGGCTGCCTCATAAATGCTATTGTTGCTGTTATAGGTCCTGAACTTTCCCCCGATAGCATTTTCTTCTCGCGCTGTAAGGTTCGTTTTTTCATATTCCTAAGATGTGAATTTTGACTTTTGAGTGATTACTTTGAAAATTATTGACTGCCTTTTTGGTATATTCTCTATACCTTTTAAGATATGTATTTATTCTATTCAGACATGTCCTTCCACTTTGTCTATTGGATTACTAAGTTTCACCTAAATGATGTTTTTTGCATAGTCGGCCATTGCAGAGATCAGCTCCTGCCAAGAAACGGCAACACTCCTCGAGTATGTCTACATAGCTATTTATTTACTATCGTGTTTGTTTTTAAAAAGAAAATGATTTAATCTACTTTATAGTTTATTGGCAGTGGATCTGAACATTATGGCTTTTCTGTGTCATGTTGTCGTTTAAGCTGTCATTTGGAGTTGATTGAGCTGTGAACTATCTGTGCTGAATCTTAACTGACCAGTTGATTATTTCCATCTTTTCTTATCATCTGGACAGGAGTGTACGTTTTACACAACAGCTTGTTCTTTTTGCACCACAGGCAGTTTCTGTGCATTGCCATGTGCAAACTCTCCTCCCAACTCTGATCTCTCGACAAGTAATAATCATTTATTGCTCCTTCAAAGGGTTTGATTGATTCATATACTGCTTCTAAAAGACTTTGTCATCGTGGCAGCCAACTCTTAGACATCTAGCTTTGTCCACTCTACGACACCTCATTGAAAAAGACCCGGTTAGTAGCAGATACTATTTTTTATGACCATCTTTGTTACGTTTTTTATTGAAGCAGTGGAAAGATGCACACTTCTCCCCCTTGCTTTTTCGAAACTTCATTCTTGTAGTATCATTGAAACGATTTTGAAAGGACATTAACAAAATAGCATATCTACAAACTCATAGCTACCAAATTTTGCGAATTAATTATATGGATACACTTACTTGGCCCACAAAAGCTGTATGTTGAAATAAAGAATATATGATGTGAGGCTTAAATGATGTTTTCCAAGGTTTGAATACAATTTAGTAGCATATGCTGATGACCATGTTACAGATTTCCATCATCGATGAACAAATAGAAGAAACCTTGTTTCACATGCTGGATGAGGAGACTAATACAGAGTAAGTTTTATCAAGCATCATGTATAATATTGGTTAATATTTGGTTCACATTATTGGGCACTGAAGCGTTCATTTTTTCATGTCTTTGGCTATCGTTCCTTATATAGAAATGAGGTTATAATGTTTTTCCTTTGTATAGTTTCCTGAATATCTTTGATGATTTATTTGGCTTTATCAAGGCACCTCTATCCTTACATTGTTTTTTGTTGTTGTTGAGGATGGGATGCTTCTTCTGATATATGGATTGGAATCCCTTGATGCCTATTCAATGAAACATTTATTTAAGAAAGTAAATTGAAATTGCTGAGCACTGAATAAGAACAGACGAACAGTGTCCATTTTACTCTTGTAATTGGAATGTGATTATGAACTTTTTTCTTGGCCCAATTGAAACTATAGCCACCCAGAGATATGTACCTAGGCTTTCTGAGTTTTATGGTTCTGTTTAATTGTCACACTACGTCACTATCATAATTTAGAAAAATTTCTCACTATTACATTTTCACAGGATTGGACAGTTAGCGCGCACCACTATTATGAGACTGCTTTATGCTTCATGCCCTTCAAGATCATCCCAGTGGCTGTCGATATGCCGCAACATGGTTAGTTTCACCTGCTCGAATACTGATATTGCAATACGTTTGTGCGATAGCAAATGGATGCCTGACACAACCTACTAGATAAAAATCTTTAAAAATATGTGATGAAACAATATTTTTATCAAATTCATTTAGATTCTTTCTACATCATCGAGACGTAATGCAACAAGCACTAGCAACAATTTGGTGAATTCTTCGATTGTGCTGGATGGTGAGAAAAGCTTGAATTTTGGCGAAGATGATGAGAACATGGTCTCTAGCTCCAAAAATTCGCCAATTCCAAGTTACGGTGTGGAATACACCAGTCTTAACTTTAATAGAGATAAGCACCTCAGATATCGAACAAGAGTTTTTGCTGCTGAGTATGTGACCCAGCCTTTTATATAATTGATTAAGCTAATTTCTTTCATCTTAGTCACTGAATGTTGTTTCACTTTGCTGATTTTTCTTGCTTCAAGTCGATCAAAGGTTGGCATGATTAGGTAGTGATAGCATTGAAAATATACTGTCATGTGTTAGCCTTTTGACATTTCCTGACTGATTTGTTTCTAGTGTTTTCTAATGTCAGCAAAAAACTTATTTAGATTCATGATTCCTCTTCCCTGAACCGAGTCCCATTAGTATATTTGAAAGAATGGGATGTCCATACTCTGAATTTGAAACTGTAAATGAAGTCAAGAGGATTAGTTGCTGCATTCTCTGATTCACTGTTATTATGCTCCGAGAATGAAGAAAATTATGACCATTAGATTTAGCATTTCAAACCATTGAACAAATATATTGCAGTGAAAGTGCAATGTTCCTTATCATTTGGGCTCAGTAGAATTTGATTTTGAAATTATTTCCTAATTCCATTGGATCAAACCTGGGGGAGTGGATGTATTATCTCCTTGATTTTAGTCAGTAATTCACCTGTGACAAATAGTGTTCCAATTTTTAGGTTTTTGAAGAAACCGAAGATCCTAAGTGCATGGATTGTATTAGGTTTTGTACTCGGTAGAATTCTAAGTGTTATTTTATAAAGTATTTAATAAACATAAACAACAAAGATTGCAACATGGTGATACAAAAGTTTGGACACTTTACCCTGCGGCTGCTGTCTATGCATTTTGACGATTTTACATTGTTGATGGTGTTACATTGTATGACTGATAAATCATGATTAGAGTTTTCTACTCATTTTGTACACAGCAGCCTTTTATTCTTTGTGAAATGTAACGTCCTTTGACTGATATACCATCACTTCAACATGCTTGGAATTAGGTGCCTGAAACATCTTCCGCATGCAGTTGGTGAAAATCCTGCTCACTTTGACCTGTTATTGGCAAGACAGCAAACTGCTAAAGGACTTCTTTCCAGAGACTGGCTGGTTCTTCAATTGCAAGAGCTCATTTCTCTTGCTTACCAGGTGATGGATGTAAAACCATTGCATAACTGTGCTTAAAATTTCTGGATATTAAATGGCTTAGATTGTTGATATTCACCGCATCAATTTTTACAGATAAGCACCATTCAGTTTGAAAAAATGCAGCCAATTGGTGTGTCACTTCTATGCACAGTCATGGACAAGGTTATTCTTTAGAAGCCTCTATCATTTCTGGGACTTTCTGATATGAGATGGTTAATTAAAACTAGGCACATTACACTTCTTGTTGCATTTTATGTTTCTTACCTCTATATGCACATTATTCATTTTACTATGCAAGATTTTTTAAGCTTTTAATGTTTGAATCTTCGAGGAGACTGATTTAGTTGGAGAAAAAAACTGGCTTTATTTTGACTAAAAAGTGTGGATATTTATTAATGTTACAATTATTTGCACCCTGTAACTCTGGGCACGATATTTATGCTTCTTCACTTAATTGCATAGTTGGCTGTGTAATGGGAGTTTGGCAACCCAGTGGCACCAGTTATTTTGATATTCCGCTGCTAAATGTCTCCAAATGGAGGCCAAATGGTTGCACACTTGTTTCTGATATGAATGTCATCCAAATGCTTCTCAAAATCTAGTAAATGATACATTGCTTGTTTGCAAGTTTAAATTCCCGATGTCTTGGTTGGCATTCTCCCCCTTTCTGCTTAAATCTCATACTCCTATTTTCATTACTAAGGGTAATTTTAAGTAAATTTAAAACAACTTTGACCAAGTTCATACCCCTTTTAATTTTATTCATGCTCCTATTTTCATTGTTAATGATGGCTCTTTCTAAATTCAGAATTATATCATCCAAGTTTATGCTGCATTTCAACAATTAATTTCATGAAATTAATTTGTTTTTGTGGGTTATTAGTTTGCAGCATCTCTGGACCCTGATCTTCCAGACCACGTCCTTCTGGAACAATATCAGGTTTAACTTTTCTTTTCCATGCAAAATTTTCCCCATAAATCTCAATTTTGTAATTATGACAGTCTTCCCAGATATTTTTTGTTTGAGTCACTGTGGTTATTCCACAGCACAATATACATCTTTGTTAGTGGTTGACTGATTAAAATCGAATCACCCAGGCCCAATTGGTATCTGCAGTCCGAAGTGCATTGGACTCATTGTCGGGCCCAATCCTACTTGAAGCCGGGCTTCAGCTAGCAACGAAGGTGTAAATGCAGCAATACTTTTTCTTTTGTTTACTGAAGTGAATTCACATTTATTGATTTACATGCTGTGGCGTGTAATGTTCAGATGCTTACAAGTGGGATTATTAGTCGAGATCAAGTTGCCGTCAAGAGAATATTTTCATTGATTGCACGTCCTTTGGATGACTTTAATGGCCTTTACTATCCCTCCTATGCCGAATGGGTCTCATGCAAGGTATACTTGTATAAATCTTGATAGCTCTGTCTTTGTGAGAGTTGACTATTAAAATATCCCTGGCCTCGTGCCACTGATTTTGCATCAACTTTGAAGCAAATCTTTAATGATTAAACGTGAAGGTGCCTCTGCTAAATGCTCATTTTTTTTTTCTTTTTCAATAAATTTCAGATCAAAATAAGGCTGCTGACGGTTCACGCATCTCTCAAATGCTATATGTTTGCTTTCTTAAGGAAACAAGGTGATGAAATTCCCGATGAATATCTAGCACTACTTCCATTATTTTCAAAGAGTTCTAGCATTCTAGGGACATATTGGCTCTCTCTCTTGAAGGACTACTGCTTTGTTCGCTTCCATCTACATTTGGAAAAAGTAAGCTTGGTATTTGGAGACTTTCCTTCTTTCCTTATCCGGCCTGCTTCACTGGAAGAAAAGTCTGCAGAAAAAAAAAAGAAAAAAAAATTTATAATCCTTGTTATTGAATTTTCTGTCCTTGTTTCTGTGACAACAGTGGAAACCATTCCTTGATGGGATTCAAACACCAGTTGTTTCAAATGAGTTACAACCATGCTTAGAAGAAGCATGGCCAGTGATTCTTCACGCACTGGTGTTGGATGCAGTACCTGCGAATTCAAATGTGAATCGATCTGCAGCAAGTGAAAAATCAAAGGATATTCCAATTTCCAGATACAGCATGGTTGAGCTGAGAAAAGATGAATTTGATTTTCTGTGGGGTTTTTTACTTATGATTTTATTTCAGGAGCAAGATGTTACCCTTAATCAATATATAATACCAGTATATTGCGTCACATCCAAGTTCAAAAATGACATCCCAGTTGATGGTTCCAATTCTCAACGCTCGAAACTATATGACATATTCTTCCCCGTTTTTCAATTCATGATCACCGAAAGATTTTTCGCAGCGGGATTTCTCTCCATGGATGCTTGTAAAGAATTATTAGAGGTATGCATAGATGCCAGATTTCTATTTTACACCAGCTGACATTTAAATCTACAATGTGCTATAGCTATATTATGAATATGGGATCGAGCGATTTACCGATAATTATAACTTGGATAACGGTATAACTCAAATATTTTATATTGTGGAGCAGCCCAAGCGCCATGTTGAAACCGCTCTCCTAGATGGAGCAGTTGTCGCTCCATATTTCCTTCTCAATAATTATATCAACTTGCAACTAAAAGGAATCGAGTATGTGACACTCTAATACCAACAATAATATTGAACATTTTCCGCTTTATCAAAAGATAAAAAAAAGGAAAAAGTTAAGTCTTTTAATATGTGTTGTAGTCTAAGCTGAAAAGTTAAGTCCTTTTAAACCGTACTATAGTCCAAGTGTCATGTTTCAAACACTTTGTTAACAGGGACAATTAACGATTCCCAACAATGTCCCTCTTAATAATTACACTATCTCGCAAGTTATGAGAATCGGACATGTAGATCTTGTCTGTAATACATATTGTAGAATCGATTGCTTACCATTTTAAAATGATAATGGTACAACTTAAATATTTTAAATCGTATATTATGTTATGATTGCTTTCCTAGCAGGGACAAATGTTGTTACCCAACAATCACCTTCCTAATAATTGCACCAACTTGAGAATGAAATGCGTGACTTTGACTATAATACCAATCAATCTTGTGCTTGCCCTTCATTAAAAAAATTGTAGTTATGGATAATTGTACAACTAACCTTGTAACAACCCAAACGCCAAGATTTGATCGTGCTGAGCAAGTGCAATTTATTGGCCCCAAACATTAGGTATTCCCAATTGAATAAGAATTCTCTCTTGTTTAGATTTTTGCCATTACTGTCAGGTGGGCTAGTGTACATATGTTCAAAAACAATTGCATCCTTGGTTGTTTCTAGTTTTTGCATTCAGGGGTTCGCAGTCTTATTTTCGGATAGAGAGAACAATTGCATGTTGCAACCAATGCCGAGTTTATCTTAGAAAGGCTTATTTCTACTTTTTAATATTTTCTACGCAGATTGTTGCATATTGTTATACATATAAAGAGTTCCACGCCTTTGTCTGATTTTGGTTCATTTTCTGCACCTTTTGATTTATGCAGAGTTTCTGCATCACAAAAACAGAAACATAGCCCATAGGGTGGACTGTTTTCTGTTATATTAGAACCTGGTTATTTTGTCGCTTCTTATATTCTCTTGGAAGGCTTCCCTGTCAAAACCTTTATTCATCTGTAAGTGTGATATGGATGCAGGTCTTTTTGTACTTAATTTTCAGGGAAGATGCATGGGATAGTCTTGGATTCTCTATCTTTCTACAGGTGATGATTGGATTTTGTTTGTTTTAATATTTATTATTTTGGTCAATTAACCCAGCTCACATGAAAGATGCATACTACTCCTAAAAAATGAACACAGAATATAAATTTTACCATTTATGAGTCAATGTCAACAAAGTGGGGAGAATACCTGTTATATTGTTATTTGAGCACAATCTCAAGTAGGCTCATCTTTTCTTGCCATTAGGGAGAAGCTAGTGCCTGATTCTCATGCCTTGAGCTTGAGTATGTAGAATTTTATGTATGTGGTCGCAAGTGCTTATGCACATTAGTCAATCTCTTTTTCCTTCAAATTGAAACTTTTCTAGAATGTTTAACAGCTTATTGTGAGAACAAACACGAGGTAGGTGGATACTTTAGAACATGTTATTGTTGCAGTGGTGGGACTTTTGGTAGGCTCCTTCTGATTTTAATCCCTCGTTTCTTTGACTGGCCTTAGCAGGTCATTCAGAAATGCCCGAAAGATTTTCTTGAAGAAGAGAACTTTGCATATTTGACATCAGAACTCTGTTTGACTTCTTTGTTCAAGATTTTACTTAGGTACCTGAATCTTTTATTTCTTTTCCTGGAGATGCTATATAGGAATCGATGCTATATAGAAGATTCAATGGCTGATAAAAAATCTGATTTTACTTTAATTTCAGTAATGATACTAATTCCTGTTATTCATCAAGCTGGGAGACCATTATTTCTGTCCCGCTTATCACAGCTTCCACACTATTGGAACGCGCTGAACCTCAGGTATGTTAAATCATTTATGCTGGTTCATGAAAAGTACCTCGTAGGCAGTCTTTGAGTAAATATTTTGTGTTGAGTAGTTAGAATTTGATAGGCTCAATTTTGAACTAGGAACCTATATTATCGGTATGATAGTATATTTTCCAGATTTAGTGGGATTTGATTTTACTTTTTTGATCAATATAAAGTGTATTAATTCATTATTTTAATGAATAAGAAATAATAGAATTATTTCGCTTTATATTGTCTGTCATATTGTTCTATATGGTATCTGAGCATCTAGGTTAAAATCGGCCATAAATTTCAAAGCAGCCATGGTCGGCGCTGGTTCTAGTAGTGAAGGCGCTGTGACGGTGGAACTCAATCGCATGTCACGCCCCCAGATTCTTCCCTTCAAATAATGATTCACAAACTGAATGAGAAGAATTACTTGGAGTGGGCACAATCAGTCCGGCTTGTTATCGATGGAAAAGGAAAGCTAGATTTCGTGAACGGCGAAGTGAAAGTCCTGGGTTTGACTGATCCGAGATACAAGCAGTGGCGTTCCGAGAATTCATTGATCACGACATGGTTGATCAACTCGATGGAGCCAGCAATCGGTAAACCATTCATGTACTTACCCACGACTCGGGAGGTTTGGGAGTCTGTCCGAGAAAACTACTCCGATTCTGAAAACTAATCTCAACTGTACGAGCTAAATATTTGGGTGTGACAGATGCAACAAGTAACAAAGATGTCACAACTTACTATAACAAGTTGATAGTTCTATGGCAGGAATTGGACCTCCTCGATGCAGATGAGTGGGAGAGTAGCAAGGACTGTACCCCTACAAGGCAAAACTAGACCGACATAGGATGTTTGTCTTTCTTGTGGGATTAAACAAGGATCTGGATGAGGTTCAAGGATGTGTACTTGGGCGAAAACCTCTGACTAGCCTTCGGGAGGTGTTTTTCGAGTTCCGGCGTGAAGAAACTCGACGCCAAGTCATGCTGGAACTTTCTGAACACACCATAGAGTCTGAAGATTCAGCCCTTGTGAGTCGAGATACGTGTTCTGATGGGAGACCATTTTGCGAGAAGTGCAAAAAGACACGGCACACTATAGAAACATGCTGGAGAATACATGGGAAACCAGCCCATCTTAAGAAAAAAATTTGGCACCAACAGATCAAATATCGATGGTCGAGCTTTTCAAGCAGGTGGTGAAGATTCTGGAGTGCCCTCACCCTCCTCAGCTTCCCTTCACAAAGGATCAGTTAGAGCAACTATTCCAATTGTTTGATTCTAGACGTGATAAATCCAAGCCCTCATGTTCCTTGGCCCAGACAGGTATTTATCCTTGTGCAAATATGGCAAATTCGATCACTAACAGTGTCTGGATTCTAAATTCCGGAGTAACAGATCATATGACAGGTTCATTGCAATAAGTTAATTTAATTTGATGAAAGGGAAGAAAATTGCCCGAACCTTTGCTTTTTTATTTGAGTTTAAGTCTGACAAGAATAACAGATCATATGATAGGTTCATTGCAATTGTTCTCCTCATATATTCCGTGTGCAGGAAACCAAAAAGTTAAAATCGCTGATGGCTCTGCTGCAGGGAAAGGAACTGTTGTTATTTCCCCTTCTTTAACTCTTACGAATGTGTTACACATTATCGTATAATCTCTTGTCCATCAGCAAACTCACCATTAATCTAAGGTGTCGAGTCATATTTTTGTCCTCTCATTGTGAATTTCAGGATTTGGCCTCGGGGACGATGATTGGCAATGCTAAACAATATGGTGGACTTTAATTTCTTACTGCCGAATCCTTCCTTGGCAGACGTGATCCAGACAAGTGTCTCAATTTTGTTTCCTATTCAAGTGTTGATGATATTTTATTATGGCATGGTCGGTTAGGTCATCCGAACTTTATTTATTTGAAAAAAGTGTTTCCCAAGTTGTTTATCAATAAAAATCTTTTTACTTTGCATTGTGAATATTGTGAGTTACGCAAACAAAATCATCGGGCTTCTTTTTCATCTCAACCTTTTAAAAAGTCCACGCCATTTACAATGATTCACAATGACGTCTGGGGCTCATGCAAAGTAAAAACCATTACTGATAAACGGTAGTTTGTGTCTTTCATTGATGATCATTCAAGTCTGACTTGGGTTTTTCTTTTGAAAGATAAATCTGATGCATGGGTCACATTTCAAAAAAATTCCAAATGATTCAAATTCAATTCCACACTAGGATAAAAAAATTTTGGAATGATAATGGGCGGGAATATTTTAACAATATACTTGGCAAGGTTTTTCAAGAGCAAGGGATCATTCACCAAAGCTCTTGTCCCCATACACCTCAACAAAATGGTGTGGCTGAACGAAAAAACAGACATCTTCTTGAAGTTACTTGAGCAAATAGTTTTGAAACTAAAGTGCCTAATTTATCTTTGGGGAGAAGCAGTTCTAAAAGCCACCTATTTGATAAATAGACCACCATCTAAGATTTTGAATTTTCAATCCCTTGTGAATATTTTCCAAAAACATTTCCCCAATACACGCCTTTTGACTAAAATCCCTCTGAAAATATTTGGCAGTCTAGCATTTGTTCATAACTTTGATCATAATATCTCGAAACTGGAGCCAAAGACACGAAAATGTATCTTTGTTGGGTATCCTGCAAACCAACGGGGTACAAATGTTTTGACCCTGTTATCAAATTTTTTTTTATCTTCATGGATGTAACATTCGTTGAAGTCAAGTCCTTCTACACGCCTCATCTTCAGTGGAATCTAGAGATAGTGAAGATGACCACTTAACCGAGTCTGATTTTAATGTAGAACTAGGAAACTATGAAATTTCAAATTTTAATCAATCTGACATAACAATGGAGACATGTGAGAAACAGTTTAAATGATTAATTTATACAAGGAAGAAGGGTGCAAGAAAGGGGGAGACCCTATCATTCAACAATCCCATGAGTCAACTCGTGGACTAGATCTTGAAACTTAGAATGATACCTCGACCACTCTTGAAAACAACATTGATCTTCCCATTGCCCTGAGAAAAGATACTCGATTATGCACAAAACACTCAATCTCAAACTTTGTCTTTTATAAAAAAAAAATTCCAATCTTCCTATTGTTCGATTGTCTTTCAGTTAGATGCCATCAGTATTCCTAAGAATATACAAGAAGCTCTAGAGATCCCTGAATGGAGAGAGACGATTTATGAGGAGATGAGAGCTCTAGAAAAAAACTCTACCTTGGAGAAGGTTGACCTACCAAGTGAGAAATCTGTTATGGGGTGTAAGTGAGTATTTTCCCCAAAACACAATTCTGATGGATCTCTGGAACGGTATAAAGCACGGTTGGTTGTCAAAGGCTTCACCCAAACATATGGGGTTGATTACACAGAAACTCTCTCTAGTGGCTAAACTCAATACAGTTCGAGTTATTCTCTCTGCTGCTGCTAATCTTGATTGGCCACTAAATCAGCTAGATATGAAGAACACCTTTCTGAATGGTGATCTATAAGTGGAAGTGCATATGGAACCATCACCTGGATTTACTTATCAGTTTAGACCAAAGGTCTGTGAGCTGAAGAAATCACTTTATGGACTGAAACAGTCTCCCAGAGCATGCTTTGAAAGGCTCACAAAGTTTGTGAGAAGCCAAGGCTCACAAAGTTTGTGAGAAGCCACGGCTACTGTCAAGGGCAATCGGATCATACTCTCTTCACAAAAAGGTCCAATAGTAGAAAGATTTTAGTGTTAATTGCCTATGTTATTATTGACAGGTGATGATATAGAAGAGACAAACAGGTTAAAGAAAAGTTTGGCAACAGAGTTTGAAATGAATGACCCGAGGCACTTGAAGTATTTCCTTGGAATGAAGGTAGCAAGGTGAAAAAAAAGAATCATGGTGTCCTAAAGAAAATATATTCTTGACCTCCTAAAGGAGAGATGGATGGTGGATGCAAACCATCGAATACTCCTATAGAAGCCAATATGAAGCTATGAGATATCAACAGTGGCGCTGCAGTGGTTACCAGAAGATATCAAAGATTGGTCGGGAGATTGATTTATATGTCATACGCACGCCAGGACATTGCCTTCGCAGTAAGTATGGTGAGCCAATTTATGCACTCGCCGTGTGAAGAACACCTTGATGCTGTATATCGAATTCTACAATATCTAAAGAGAACTCCAGGGAAGGGACTGCTCTTTGAAAAACTGAGAAACAAGAAGTTGAAGTATATACAAATGTCGATTGGGCATGATCAGTCATTGATCGAAGATCAACATCTGGTTATTGCACATTTGTATGGGACAACTTGGTAACATAGAGAAGCAAAAAACACAGAGTAGTTGCAAGAAGTAGCGCAGAGGCGGAATTCAGATCTATGGCAGAAGGAATGTGTAAAGTATTGTGGCTTAAATGGGTCATGGAGGATCAAAAAATGATTCTGAAGTTTCCTATCAAGTTGTACAGTGACAACAAAGCAGCCATTAGCATTGTTCACAATCCAGTTCCTCATGAGAGAACAAAGCATATCGAAATTGAAAAGCATTTCATAAAAGAAAAACTTGAAAAAGGAGTTATTTGTATTCCATTTGTTCCAAGCCTATTACAAGTTGCTGATATCCTAACTAAGGGTTTATCCAAACAAATCTTTGAAGAACAAGTGAGCAAGTTGGGGATGATGATATCTTCGCACCAACTTCAGGGGGAGTGTCGAGTAGTTGGGGTTTGATAGGCTCATTTTTTAACTAGAATCCTATATTATCGGTATGAAGAATACTTCCCAGATTTAGTGGGATTTGATTTTACTCATTTGATCTATATAAAGTGTACTAATCCATGACTTTAAAGAATAAAAAAATAAGATAATTATTTTTCCTTATATCGTCTGCCATATTGTTTTAAATAATAAAAAAATAAGATAATTATTTTTCCTTATTTCGTCTGCCATATTGTTCTATTTTTTGTTATTTAATGTTGATGCATTGGATTATATCATCTCATGCGGTGCTTGAATTCAGAATTCCTTTGGTTACTAGCATTATAAATTGTTTGTTTGTGCAGATGCGGTTAAAACTATTGTTGCCTTTTCTCTTGATTGGTTTCAAGTGCATTGGAGAAGCATCAAATGAGTTATACCTTGCAAGAATATTTGACTTTGTCAAGTTTATCATTTCTTTACCAAAGGGACATGGTGAGTTTGTAGGAGTAGACTTCACAAGCACCAATGCATCCTATTGTTTGTTTCCAGATTGTTAAAGAGATGTTATATGTATATATACACACACACACACACACACACACACACACACACATATAAAATTTGGAACAGATATATGTGGAAGTCTTGAAAGAAAACCAAAGCGCTAATTTGGAACATATATTATTGTTTACAAATTTTCTTGCAACACGGGTCATATACCGGAAGTAGATATGGCAAAGACCATAAAAATACAGTCATCATTTACACTGAAATAATCGGATAAATGATAAATAGTTGTTTATTGTTACTATTAGAAACTTGAAATCTTTTACCCATGTTGCAGGCCGATTATAAGCAATAATATCTGTTCCAAATTAATGTGCTGGTTTTCGTTTAAGGCTTCCACAAATGTTTACCAATTTCTGAAATGAGAAATCCTTTAATTTACTTCAACTTAAAATTAACAATGATGCAACCACAAACTCAGAATTTACTGTGTTTGAGGCTAAATATATAAAATTAAAATTTATATCTTAATGTTTCATTTTTTTCAACTTACGTAAGAATATTGTCGATTCTAAATGGCAGTTTTTATCAGGAAAAGAGGGAGATTGGTATAAACGGTTCCATTTACATTATTTGTGTTTGGGATTTAAGCTTGTGGTGTTTGTGTTTCTCAAAATACAGAAAGAATTAAAGAAGTGAATTTGCTGGTTGCCCCTTGGCGTTTTGTGTAATAATTAAATTCTATCTAGCATATATTCATTTGCAGGATTTAATCTCTTACAAAGTTCAACCTTTAAATATAATTCCTTACTACATAGCTGAACATTGTTTAGACTTTTAAATTTCAATAGTTGATTATGTTAAAAAAAAATATGATTAAATTCAAATTAAATTTCAATTTGAGAAGAATCAACTCCATCAGAATGTGAATTTATCGGTGATCCATTATGTTTCATTGAGCAACATGTAGAATGGATTGGATTGATGATTCTTTTATTGCAGAAAAATCTGAACTTGTGGCCGATGGCATTACCCACTTGGCATCAATAATCAGAGCTTGTCTATGTGCAACTGCTAAGTTCACAAATGATTGCATTGATGCAATTCATCAATTGGAAAATAAGAGCTTCCACTTGCGCAAAATTCTTTACTTGAAGCTTGCCTTTTCTGTGGAACAAGTTTTTTCACTTGCTTCTCTAGCTTTTGTTTTCGAAGGTCCTGGAGATAGACAAGAAAGTAACCCTGTGTTGTTCAGAATGCTGCATCACAGCATTCAATGTATCCAGTCCATGCTCTCTGATTCTGACATACAGGTGGTCAAATTCAGAGTTTTTCTTTTTGGTTGAGGCATTCACTTTCAAATATGAAACTCGAAGTTATATATGCAGATTCAAGCAGTTGGTCTGCAGGTAGTGAAAGTCATATTACAGAAAGGGATTGGTGCAGCGTCTAACACTTTCTTAATCTTTTTTGTTGGTGAGCTTGTTGGAGATTTGTTGATCATAATTCAGAATGTATTGGAGGTGATAATTTCATTTGGCAAAACTTAAAATCTCATTTTGACATCGCCTTATGTGCCTAGTAATTTGATTTTGATTGCAGAAACACGTTAAAAGAGAAGCAGTTGCTATTGCTGGAGAATGTCTGAAAATCTTAACGCTTCTGCATACCCTGTCAAAGGGTTGTGATCATCAGAAGGGTGTAATAAACCTGCTTTTGGAAGCTATTCTCACAGTTTTTTCAATATCAGATGGTTCTCTGTCTCAGGTAATCCCATTGGCATACACCGCACCGCATGCTTAATGTTTATTTTCGTCTTTATCTGAGCTAATCATCAATTTTAATTACAGCAAGTTCATGATTTACAAAGCGTATCAATAAAAATTGTTTCGCAACTTGCTCAAATTCCTAGTTCAGCAGTTTCTGTCAAGGAGATTTTATTGGCAATGCCCACCACACAAAGACAGCAGCTTCAGGTTCTTTTCTTGCTTTATTATTCTGGCTTTGGTATTCTTGGAATGAGTCAAAAGATTTTGGTTGTCTCCACAGTGTTGCAATTCTAGAATCATCAGTTCACATAGGTTTGAAAAGGGATACGTGTATTGAGGGAGGAGAAACTTAGATTATTAAACAATTTAGTGCCAGTTAGTAAGTGTGTTAAGTGCTGAGTAGCTTGTCTCCTGTACTCATCTTTCATGAGAATCGTCTTAGATCAATGAATGAGAAGTACCCTGTAAAAATAAATGGTCTGATTCCTAATTGTTCTTGTTGCTATTACTGTTGATATCCTTATGTTTTACTCCATTTTTACAGTTATTTGTTTGAGCTCTCTTGGCGTGAATGACTTAATTTCACAGTCTAATCGGCTTAAGCTTCAAGACAACTTTATCTATAAAATAATGGTTCGTTGGTACATTAAATATTGTGTGCGTTACTTTTTCCGAGTGCATGATAATTTACTGAGTTTCTAGGTGTTATTGCACCACTTTGTTTCATGTTTGGAATCTCCAAATTTAAATTTTTTCTGATTTCAATTCCATGCTCTGGGAATTCAAGATTTGAGCTCTCCTTTCTAATCTCCTGCATTAAAATTTGGGATTCCGATTTCAATCCAATGCTTTCAGGACATCATCCGCGCTTCTGTTACGCAATACCAGATCCCAAAACCGGCCGAATCCTCTGGAGCACCTTTGGTAATCAAGTTACCTTCACAGACAGAGCAAAACGAAACCAACAGTTCCCTTCAGTTGGCCCCTCCAAAGGATTCCACAGAGGAATCTGATAGTAACAGTACCGTCGAAGAAGATGACGATTGGGATACATTCCAGTCATTTCCTGCCTCGAGAAATGGAACTGCTCCTGCGGAAGAAAGAGGTACCTCTTGCTCAGATAATAGTATCGGAGACTCAACTTCTCCGTCTTGTGGCAACAAGGAGAATCTCATTGCTGAAGATCAAGTTCTTAATGAAGGAGCAGATAAAAGCAATCAGATGGTAGAACACCATGTTACTGAAGAAGGCAGTAGCGGTGATAATGAATCTTTCAATTTCTATCAACTGAGTGATAACATCGAGCCCAGCAATTCAGATAGCCCGGAGTTGTGCAATATTCTGTCTGATCAAGTTCAAGACGAATTCGAGACCACAGTGACGGCCCCCAGCAATGAGAACAATCAGCTTTTATCAGATGCTATTGATACAGAAATTAAAGAAATCTGCCGTGATCCATCTGATAGACAAAACACTGGAAGTTCCCACTGTAACAAGCAAAGCTTGTCCCAACCTCAATCCACCGAAATTGCAATTGGTCATGATGAGCTATCTCGAGAAGACGTCCACAAGGACGGCACGGATATCAATGGTCGTCACAATTCTATTGACTGTGGGCAAGAGAGGCTTTCATTGTCAAAAAATTATTCTTTGGTTGTCTCCACAATCGAGCACGCCAGCCAATCCAAGCCTGATCCGTTGCCTTAACCAATGTGTTTCAAATCACCGAATTTGGTGATGATTGGTGTGCAGATCTTGAGTTTATGGTTTTATATGTTGTTTTGCTGAAGGGAGGCGTCAATATTATTGGCTACTTATTGTTTCTTTTTACTTTTTTCTTATTATTGTCATATTTTCTATTTTCATTTTTTGCATATGTTTATCTAACAACAATATCGTCTCCCGAACCATTCATTCTTTGTGCTGCTGCCACATCTGAGTTTCTGCATGCCATTTAAGTTGACCCAAAATCAACTTACAAAGGGAAAGACCGTCACTTTGCCACAATAGAGGTAAACGTCTCCCACATTTTCGAAGCACGTAATTCTGTAGCACGAAATTTTAGCTAATGCGGGTTAATTATATCTCACGTCACGAAGCTTTAAGCTAACGTGGGGTAATTTTAACTATATTTTTCTTTCGTATCTTAGCATTTAATATTGTGTGTATATCTAAATTCATTGCTCTCTCTAAATTCATTGCAGATGTTTTCATAAAAGAAAATATCGACTCTGCGTGATAAATTTGCAACACAAGAAGATTTATACCATAAATATTAGGGAAACTCTTTGTATTCGTCCAAATTTTAAAAAAAAATCCATATTGCAAGAAAGAGATGTTAAACGGCAAGTCGAGAAGACAAATTTCACTCATCAAACTCATGCATATGATCTAACAAGTAGTTGGCAGCCAACTCCTCATTCTTGTTGCACGCAAAGAATACTTCTAATACCAAAGCCCGATCGAAACCCATGGCTTCAAGCTGCAAGTAGCCTTACCAAAAATGAGTAAAATTCACTGTCGATAACATAGCAACAGAAAAATTATTGCAATTCAAGTATGTAACTGAAATACGAAATTCGCTGCACCCCAATGCATCAGGAAAAAGAAAGAAAATCCACAACATTGGCCTCACGCAAAGATTCTCGCCAATTAAGCAATTCATTTCATTTCAAATTCATACTTAATCAATCATAAGAACACATGGGTGTGGTAAATTGTTGCCGAATTTACTTCAAGTCAGTCAACAAAACTATATACTAGAGTGCATAATAAGGAGATATAAGATATATCCCATCAATGTGCGAGTTTAAGATAAAATATCTAGTAGTAAGAAATGAATTGAAATCCTAGTGTAGTCACCAAATGATGAGATGGATTACATGGTTACATCAAAACACATGTGATGTGACAGACAAACTCTAATTGAATAAGAAAAAACTCACCCGTTCAATTGCTTCCCGCTCTTCAGGTGTGACAGTGATGGCCTGTGGCATTGCTTCAGCAAATTGTCCTAATATGTTCCTAGAAACATCAAATGTCATAACCAGAGCTCAGAAGAGAATCAGAAAGTTAGTACTAATAGAGGTGAATCTCACCCTTCCCCTTTGAAAGATTGAAATATTAACGTAAAGAATGTTAAAAGTAAATTAAATCAAGTTTCCTCACCCTTCCCCCTCGACAGGTTCATTAATGAGGCGTAGAAAGTCAGCCTGATGCTCTTGGATCATTCTCACTAGTTGTGGATTTTGTTTTCCAAGCTCTTGAAGCATAGGCTGCACACAAGGAAAGATACAATCAAAAGCATTAGAGGTGATATTAGAGAATTAACATTTAAAACCAGTATCTGTATAACTAAATGGTGTAATTTAAGAACCTGCAATATTTGAGGATTGGCTTGCACCATGGCTCGCAGTGTTTGAAACTGAGAACAATAAAAAGAAGAAAACAAGATCAAACCATTGTTCAATTTCTAATAGAAAAATGTCTAGAAAAGCACAAGTACCTGTTGACTGTTGCGTAGAAAATCTAGGCTCCCGGTACTTGCATTGGAGCCCATATTGGGGAGGCCCTGATAACAGAAAGATACAATTACTAGTCTTTATGTTTTTCTTAAGGTAATATTTTTTCTTACTCTCTCCAAAAAAGATCATATGAAATCTAAGAGTAACAAATTACTACCTGAGGAAAAAGATCCAAAGGATTGGCATTAGGTCCACCTGGAGGTACAGCTGGCTGTGTAGCTTGGGCTGAAGTATTCACAGGCAGCCCACCAGAAGGCGGTTGAGCTGCAGGAGCAAGTTCTGCTTGCTCTGGAATACCCTGAGGTGACATTTTTTCTCAAACAATTATAAACATGATATAAGATGCACAGAATATTAATTTAAAACAAACCACAGAAATGTAGTAATTTCATTTAACTCACTGCCATTTTTTGGCTTTTTGCAAATAAAAAATGCAATAATCCCTCACCACGTACTAAAAAATTGGGACATAATAAGAGGAAGAAACAGGGTAAAATGAACAAGAATTGTTGAGACTGACAGAATAGAGGTATTCAACAGCCCTCTCAGGATTATTAAAAGCTGCACGGAGCGCACGAACAACTGTGTCTCTATCCCAACTTCCACCGCCCATATCAAGAATATGTTGAACAGTACCCTCCAAGTTACTTCCAGCAACTAGATTTGAAGCTGCTTGACCATAGACATCTGTCATCGAGCTGTTTGAACAGAAAAATGTCTCTTTGTAATGAAAAGTCTGGCAGTGAATATCCAAACAATATCACACATAATAAACAAATCAGTTTACTCCAAAGCAGTGGTAAGTGCAGGAACAGGAGCAGACTCTGGAGCTAATTGTGGACTGCAAATGCATGAAACAGAAATTATTTATTGGAATCTTGAAGTAGAAAATAATTTGTTATTGGTGCATAGCTGAAATCTAAAACAACAATATGAACTCACGGCGCAACAGCTGGTGTCAGGGCTATTGGCTGAGTTGAAGGAGGTGTATTACTTGCAGTTTGGGCCTACAAAGAGAAAACATAACCGAACAATACATATCAACAGATTAGACATTCTAAATGTGTCATGCACCTAAATTTGGAAGTAAATTCTAGAACATGCGCAGACAAATGTCACCACTACTCAGAATTTAAACAAAACATAGATATAAATATTGCAAAATTTAGCAAGTACAGCTGTTCATTTAAGCTGACTGGAGATCTTACATGATAAAGATTCATTAGGTTTTTCCCATTATGGCGATGTTTATTTTATAGATGTTGTCTTCACCTTCTATGCATTCATTCCAACTGCATCTGCTTGCTCAGGAGTTACATAATATTATTTTAGTTAGCCTTGATGAACCATGTTTTACTGATTACAAGTTCACCGACAACTTACCATCCTGATACCCTCAAGAGAGAGACAACATATAGTGTATGCTTCAAAAATTTTGGAACTACTTCATTGAATATTTTTTTTGTTTTTCTACTTTTTTCTGACTTTATGTTTGATGGTCTTCGTGTGATGTCAGGGTATGTCGGTTTCCAGACGTCATTTTCTACAATGGTTGCTAACAAGATCAAATCATGGAAGCATGTTGAGACAAAATCCCTAGAACATCTAATCATGATCATCCCACTTACCCTTGAATAATTAGTTCAACATTTAAATACTACCAAAAAACAAATACACAAGCACATGAAAAATTGGCAAGCTAAAAGAGGATGCAATTTCTTGATATACAAAATGTCTAAATAGATCCATCATGATAAAATAATTAACTTCGAATATGCAAAAATGGTTCTTAAATTATGCTAAGACAAAACATGGCAAAAATAAAGTTGGATAAACTCACTGTGCTTGCTGGTGCAGCAGATGTGGTTGAGGCTCCACTTGATGATGCCTTGTTCTACAAAATTTCCACATGCACGTATGGTCAATAATAAATAAAATTTGCTTTTTCTTTGGCGTTAAAATGCACTCTAGGATCTGAGTTTTGCAGGCGACAGAAACTAAAAAGAGTAATTAGGTATTAGCAATAGATCTTCTCTAGAGAGTAATTAGGTATTAGCTACAGAACTTCTCTAGAGGATAGGATGACAATTACCTTGGTCAACATAATTACCACAAAAGTTTTTTCAGCAACTTTGTTCTCTTCCAGTGTAGTGTCGTCCTTGAGAACTTTCCCTTGATGAATAAGCATCTGTTGAGAAGCTGGATAGATGTCCGAACCCTGAATTTTCTCAATATTTTTCTTCACATCCCCCACCTGAAGAGCAGATAACTATATGAATATACGGACAACGTACATATGTCAAACAAGGGAAAATACATACCAGTTATACTGAGAAACTCTATCATGTCCCAAATTGAATATTCACTTATTCACAATCAGACAGCAAAGTCATAGCTAGCAATGATTGATATTTGATTTTTAGTGTGATGCATTAGAAAATGTGCAAAGTGGATTAATATTAGTCCAGAAACAATATACACAAGAAAGTGGGTAATGACAAATACTACTTACACACGACAAAATAAAAACCAATACCAGATTTACAGTTTAACTTTAGCCCCATGAATTGGAGCAACTGATCATAATTCCACGAGAAATTATCCAGAAAACTTTTTGCAACGAGCAATAAAAGGGTTCAAATTCTTGGCTATAATTAAGGTATTAGATTGAAAATCTATATCTGAAACAATTCGATTCTATTGATGAATGTAACTGCATTCTTGCCCATCCCCATATAAAATATGCCCATCTTATAACAGATTACTAAAAAATTGAGCTGCTTTTAAATTACTGCAGAAGCAACCAACACAAATTGGGAAAACCAGCCGTCCCCAATAAAGTAGTGGACGCTTGATAAGCACCTTGAACATACAATCTCAAACGCCGTGAGTCAAACACGATTTACTACACCTTTCAATTGAAAGATTTATAGAATTCTCGAGAATATATCCCCCTCACATAGAGTGCACAATCTAGTTAGCCTCATATCGAAACCAACAATTCAAACACAAAAACAAATCCCAGTGCAAAATTAACTTAAATACATAAAGATAATAGAACATTAATACCGATTTCCATCACAACTATTAAAAACCTACGCCGCTAATTCCTTTTTAAAAAAGGAAAATGACCCGATTAAGAACCCTAATCGCTCTCCAATAACAAAATCTAAAAGAATTCAATCGGAAATCACGCAGACAAACATGTGTGAACTAATTTATGTATCTCAGAGCGACAGATAGGAAGAAGATTGATCCATACGGTATCTTCGGGTTTCACTTCGATCTCGAAGTGGGTTCCCTTCAAGGTCTTCACAAAAATCTTCATCTTCCACCTTCCAATACGTCTGTAGGATTCCAGAAACGGCACCTTCGATCACCGGTCGCCGCCGGCGCCGAATATATTTACGTGTGTGTATGTGAAAAGAGTAAGCAAAAAATCTTCAAGCACACGCCAGCGCTTTAACAGCAGCGGTAACTGCTACAGCTACTGTTTATATAGAAGAGGTGATAATTATTGTATTACAACGCGGTGACTAATTGGTATTGTAACACACAATAAGCGATCGACACGTGTGAAATGAGTAAAAGACAGTAAAAAATCTGAGAAAACCTGGGTGTTTCAAAAAATTAAAATTAAAAACAATGAATTATTATGATATCTATTATTATTTTATTACAAATTTAGGTCAAATTTAGGTTAGGTTCGTTAAAGTTAAGAAAAATATAATGTAATAGACAAATTAACAATTTATTACTTCCAAAAAAATTCATTCAAAGAATATAAATATTTAACTGAGTACAAAATCATTCGTATGCAATTGTCTGTATTATAGTAATAAAATAATTTAAAAATAAAATTATTTGTATATATTTTTTTTATAAAAATAAATGTTATAATATATAAAAAAAACTACTCTTATAGTATTTCGAAAATCCAACATTGAGCTTTTTGGATCGAACTGAGCTCGAGTTTTATTTAATGAATATATATAGCTTACGAGCTTATTCAAGATTTTATCGAATCTAAACGAGCTTAATAAATATAAATTTAAACTCTTCAAATTCATTAAAAAAAAATTATATTTTTAAAGAAAAATATAATATTCTTATTAAAATTTGTAAATTTATTCTAATAAATAAATTTAATAGATTTTCTGTATATTTCATAATTAATGTATGAAATCAATAAATCAAATATCAAAATTATTATTTTTTATAATAGTATTTTTTATATTTTATTTATCTCGTCTCATTTTAATTTCAAATATTTATAAACATTTATTTCAATTCTTTTAAATAAATACTTCATTTTTATTTTTTTACGCAACACACGTAAATAGTGTACAACGATCCGCTAATAATAATAATAATAAATAATAAATAAATAAATAAGAGAGAAGACTCCGTTGCCCGGGAGAAAACCCAAAATTCTGGACGAAATCGATTAAATTTAATAGAAGTAAATACGGCTCAATGAAATCTGATTCGTAAACGATAGTTTTTTTCTTAGCCTGGTAGGCTGTATGATTCAATTATCCAATTACAAATTTTAAAAATAATTTTAGTATTTTATGTTTCCCTCTTGAATAAATACCTCACGAGTTGCAACCGACTCCTTATTGGCAGTGCAAGCAGTCAATACCACTCGAGATGATATTGGTTATACGGGCCTCTGCGCAGCAGATATTAGAGAGCGTATGAGTGAATCTGGTATATCTGAGTTTATTCATGTTCGTCGTGCGGCAAACAATGTAGCCCATAGCATGGCTCAATTTGCTTTTGATTCCCTTTCACTTTTTGTTTGGTTGAATTATGATTTTCTTTCTTTGTTGATTAAGTTTGTAATGAATGATTTCAATCAATAAAATTACAAGTTTTTATCAAAAAAAAAATATCTCACAAGTTGATCCGGTTCATATCTTAAATGAATAGTAAAATTTTTGTCATAAAACAAAATACATTTTCATGAGACATGTCGAGTAGGAAAATCATCTCACATGAGACGGTCTCATAAAAATTTATGTGAAAATAAAATATTTATTTAAAAAAAAACGTATTTTTTATTGTGTTCTTTGTCATTTTATCATAATGCTTTATTTAAAAAAACTTTTTATTGGGCTCAAAACGACTATGGGCCTTCCCTAGATGTAGTAGTGGGTTACGAAATATTTTCAAATAGAACCTACGACTACGAGCCCATCTTTAGGGGAGTGTAAATATGTTATCACTACTTTAAAATTATTAATTTTAACGATGAATAATGATTAATCATCGCTTAAAATATTAAATTGAAATTTTAAATGTATTTTTAAATATTTAAAGTATACAGTTCAGGTCCGTTTGGAAAATTACTTATAAAATATTTTTATAAAAGTATTTTTTACAAAAATTTAGAAAATGTTTTAAAACTTGTTTTAAGAACAAATTCATGTTTAGACAACTATTGTATAAAAATGTTTTCACAGTTAAAAATTAATATATTTTGATTCTTATCATTGTCTTAATTTCTAAAAACATAAAAAAAAAAAACATTTATCAATTATTCTTTAAAAACTATAATTGAAGAACACATTTTTAAAAATAATTTTCAAAAAATTATCCAAACACATACTATAAGTTTTTTCACTTATAAAATACTAAAAACATCTTTAAAATACTTGTCCAAATACAGTCTCTTATGATTTTTAATTTTTAATTTATTGTATGTAATTTGTATTTGCAGTAGCATGATATGTTATTTTAAAATAAAAAAAATTTAGATGCTAATAAGAGAGCCGCTCAGTGCTGCCACAAAATCGAATTATGAATCTCTGTCTCTCCTGTTTGAAAACAATTAGTTATTGTCTTTCTTCACATGCAAATTGTATGTTGTCCACGTAGTTATGTATTTATTTTTTAGTCGGAGATATGTTTGTTATAATTGTATCTTAAATTAGATATTTCGTTCTAAATTTTAGAATATCGTTACATGATATAATTTTATGATTGATGACCGATACGTTTAACTTTATAATTCTTCATGTCTCTGAAGTGATAGAGTGATACGTAAGAGTTGGTAGCAAAAAGAAAATTATATAGTGATCATGTCTCAAAGTTTTCATTAAACAAGTTAGCTTTAATTGCCTATATCATATAATTGGCACTATAAATACACACACTTCCCCGCACTCCATTGCCACCAAACAGAAACTCAACAACAAACCCCCACACCCATCCTCATTCTTTCGGTTAGCGCACAGATTACAGAGTGTTTCTCCCAACGTCTCTGTGTTTTTAATCCATCTTCCACCATGGAATTGGTGGTTTTCATGGCCATATTCATATTATGCCTCTATTTCCTCCTAAAAGTTGTTTATGAAACTATATCATGTTACTACATAACCCCGAAAAGAATCAGGAAAATAATGGAAAAACAGGGAGTGCACGGCCCAAAACCCCGATTCCTGGTTGGCAACATCTTGGAGATGGCTTCTTTGGTGGCGAAATCAACCTCCCATGACATGGACTCGATCAACCATGATATCGTGGGACGTCTCCTTCCTCATTTCGTTTCTTGGACCGAGTCATACGGTAAGTACTTCATTTATAGAGCATATTACATATACAGACAGGGTTGTGTTTTGTATATGATCAAGATTCCTGATGGTGCAAATTTTTGTAGGGAAGAGATTTATATATTGGAACGGAATTGAGCCCAGGATGTGCTTAACCGAAACCGAACTTATCAAAGAACTTTTATCTAAATACAGCACAATTTCCGGGAAATCATGGCTGCAACAACAGGGCTCTAAGCATTTTATCGGGCATGGTTTGTTAATGGCGAATGGGGACGATTGGTACCATCAACGACACATTGTGGCACCAGCATTCATGGGAGACAAGCTAAAGGTATACATGTTTATATGTATTCGTGAATAGTATGTCAAGAAATGTCAATATCAAAGTATTTAGTTCAAGAAATTGTGGGCAGAGCTATGCAGTATACATGGTGGAATGCACCAAACAGATGCTGCAGACACTAGAGAATGAAGTAAAGAATGGCCGAACAGAATTTGAAATAGGCGAATACATGAGCAGACTAACGGCTGAGATCATTTCAAGGACTGAATTTGATTGCAACTATGAAAAGGGGAAGCAAATATTTCATCTGTTAACAGTTTTGCAGCATCTTTGTGCTCAAGCAAGCCGCCATTTGTGCTTCCCTGGAAGCCGGTACGCAACTATCATATTCAAACAACAAATTTCTCATATTTTCTTTTGAAAGTACAAGGATTTTTTAAAAATACCTGCATACAGGTTTTTTCCAAGCAAATACAACAGAGAAATAAAATCACTGAAAATGGAGGTGGAAAGGCTGTTAATGGAGATAATACAGAGTAGAAAAGACTGCGTAGAAATAGGGCGAAGCATGTCTCACGGGAATGATTTGCTGGGAATTTTGCTTAACGAGATGCAGAAGAAGAGGAGTAACGGGTTCAGTTTGAACTTACAAGTAATAATGGATGAGTGCAAGACTTTCTTTTTTGCTGGGCATGAGACCACAGCTCTGTTGCTGACTTGGACAGTGATGTTGCTGGCGAGTAATCGGGATTGGCAGGAGAAAGTGCGCGCGGAGGTCAGCCAAATCTGCTGCGGCAGTGGCGGTGCTGCGCCGTCTGTCGATCAGCTCTCTAAACTTACTTTGGTGAGTACTGCACGCACCTTATTTTTTTTCCCATTTCTTGTTTCTTTTAAAAACATGGACACATTTTTTATAATTAGTTTGAAATTATTTTATTTTAATGTTGATTGATAATAAAATTTAAAATCTTAATATGATATACACTTAACACATTAATTCTTGACAAAGTCAAATAATTTAATGTGAGTACATGAATTCTTGACAAAGTCAAAATCCGAATTTGTGATTATATATGATCAATGGTTAAAAACACCTGAAAATTCCAAAAATCCTTATTTTAAAATTTTTGTCAAATCATCCCATCCAAATAACCATATAATATAATAATTTTTCTTTACCGAGCTTGTAATATAATAAATATATCATTATTCGTATGCATGTCGCAACAAACATTTGCATCACATGAGCTGGATTTCTATAATCGCTGAACTCACTGGCAATAGTTTTAAATTGTATATATATATATATATAGTAAAAATATAGTACTCATATATCTTTATTATATGGTGAGGACTGATTTCTTACAAATTTTGCGCGTGATTAATGAATCAAAAGTTTTGAATTACAGGATCAAAACCTTTTTAAAGAGAACTGTGAATAAAATAATTCAAAAGTTTTTTATAGTGGAATAACGACATTAAAAGTAAAAAAAATTAAGAGTTACAAAAACATATATAAATGAATTTGTATGAATATAAAATAATTCAAGAAGAGCTATCATTCTTCTTTTGTGACCCTCCAACTCCACCACCATAAACGACACAGTGCATTAAAAAATCTGCAATTTTTTATTGGTCCACAAAGATTTATTAAAATGCCGGCTAATAAATTTATTTTTTCTTTTTTTTCCCAATTGCAGTTAAACGTGGTGATAAATGAATCACTTAGGTTGTATCCACCAGCGTCAGTACTTCCAAGAATGGCATTTGAAGACATCAAGCTAGGTGATCTCCACATCCCAAAGGGTCTTTCAATATGGATCCCAATGCTTGCCATTCATCACAGTGAAGAGATATGGGGCAAAGATGTGAACGAGTTCAATCCCGCTAGATTCGTGTCGAAATCATTCGCCTCGGGTCGACATTTCATTCCTTTTGCCGCCGGTCCGAGAAATTGTGTAGGCCAATCTTTTGCCCTGATGGAAGCCAAGATCATATTAGCCATGTTGATCACGAGATTCAGTTTTGATATATCGGAAAATTATCGTCACGCTCCGGTAGTTGTTCTCACGATAAAACCAAAGTATGGGGTTCAAGTCCGTTTGACACCCTTAAGTGCGTGACAAATTTTGCGTTGAGATAATTATTTTTTTTTCTTTTTGTTTTGGGGTTTTTAAGGTTGAGATTGAAGAGCATTAGTATAATGGTTTTGTTTTGTCACTATATACATGCGGAGATAGAGATGGAGTGATTTGATTATAAGGTGTGACTCCACAATTAATAAATAATAATAAGAGCACTTTGAATAGTTTATCCATATGTAAACATTTTGAGACAGACGAACTTACCCCATTTTATTAATAATAAACATTATATTTTTAAGAAGATTACACAAAAAATATTGTATATGTAAATATATATATCTTTAATTTGCTTACTCTTAGTTAAGTAATTTCTTGTATCTGGTCATACACATTTGTTATTCATTTAAGTTGGAAAGATGTCCTCTACGGAAGTATATGATTGGGTTGTCTATATTTTGGATAAGTGCAAAATGCCCACATAAAGCTTCGAAACAGTTAAAAAAATATGCATAAATACAAAGTCGTGGGTCGAAAAAGGTTATCTTCTTTAGCTTTTAGATATATCTGTATATTTTATTTATATCATCATATAGATTAATTATATAGTCTTTTTTGTTTTTTTATTACAATATCGGGGTGGGATGTGAGATTTTTTTGGTTTTACATGGGTTCGAACTTATACGTATTTTTCTCGAAAAAGACAGGTTTATGTCACTTCACTCGTTAGACAATCAAAATAATAGTCTTTAAGATAATGGAAATTGGTTCTCCAACTTGACTTGAACATAGTTGAGCTACTCATGCTCGACTTAAACTTCATAAAAAATATAAAGTCCAAATGATTTCAATTGAACCACGACTTGAGAGTGATTTGATCGATTTATGTACACCTCTAATTTGATTATGAATGTTTCTGCTTTGCCAATATCGGCAGATTAAATTATGAAATATATTGCACTGAATGTTGTATTTTTATCCTCGAGAAATTGTACTGGATCATAGTATATACATGACATCCCAATTATCACTAATTAGTTAACCCATTTATCCACCTGTTAATTATTTATTCAACCATGCCCTTAGGCAATAACTCAAGTATTGAGCCAATAATTGTGAAAGAATAACGTCTATTTTTTCACATCAGTCAATGCATTGTATCACATGAAAAAATATATGTGCTTAGATACCGTGTTGTGCAGAGCACCGGCACTACCGCCATGTGAAGTCCGCATGATCCAATGACTCTACAATGCATGTCCAAAATATCTATTGAAATTCACTTATAGTCATTGAATCAACCACATTGGATCTAACCACTTTATATGGCCTTTCATACCTGATCATGACAATTTGTTAAACCACTCATACTCGATACTGTTTTAATTCGACTGCCAACTTCTTTTTTATCCTCATTCTTTCATAAAGATTAGGTAGGATACATTCAGAATCATAACTTTTGGCAATAATGAACGAACTTATAAGCTGTAATACAGTATTTATGTGTAGTTAATTACTCTTTAAAGAAAAATGAAATACAAATTTAATTTTTTTAAGAAATTAGAAATAAAATTTGAGAATTTTTTTTAAAGAAATAAAATGAGTCATTTCTACTGAGCTCAATTTATGGGGGTAAATATCCAAATAGTTTGATTCAAAACTATAATAAAATTAAATATATCAGCATTATTTAATCTAATCCCTTTGAATACCTACAGACAAATTAAATGGGTTGTTTTTTTAGTGCCGAGATCACTCTTAAATATATATATTTAAGAATGTGTCAAAGTGGAAGACAGAAACACGCACTAATTGCAGTTTAATCGAAATTAGTTAGCATCTTAGTTTGTCTTTAGTACTATTTAATTAGTATTTAACCATATTTGAATATGCATATTTCCCACTTGTCACTTTGTTCTTCTATACATTGAATATGATGAGTCAAAACAAAGTGTAGCAACAAATGATTAATAAGTAATAATCGAACGTATAACAATAATCAATTAGTCGCTTTAATTGTAACAATACGATTCTAGTGGATGTTCGAGAGTCGTGTTGAATATATATATATATATATATTTGGTCATCCTTGTATTCTTGTCTTGCTTTTATTTATTTTATTTTTAAGGATATGAGAATCCGCAGTCGCTACTCTTCGATGTACATTAGATAAATTTTTGGACTAACGTAATAGCCGGTGAATATTTCTAACTGAATAAACCATTTTAGGAAAGCTATGTGCCACAAACGCGTATGAAAAAAGTTAGGAGGAAAAATATGTAGTATATTGACAAGTGGGACCTTATTTCTAGTTAATGAAGGGCAGCCGTAGTTGATATATAATGCATAGTTATACTATGGTATCAAGTCTTTGGTTAATATGTGTACAAATATAGAGTAAATTGAAAATTTTTTCATGAAAATAAATGTGTTCTGCTAATTATAAATTCATGTATTTTCAAATCTCCGAAATATATTCATATTATATATAAATATAAGATATTGGCAAAAAAATATTTCATAATTCAATTAAGATAAATTAAAGAATATCATGCAAATTGATTACAATATGATATATGCAGATGAATAATTCATAATTGTAGAAAAATATTTTTCGACGAAATTTATAATATTCGTATGAATGTTCAAAAAATATTCCCATACTCTTCACATATATAGCACTCCATTAATTCAATGCATTAACCCACCAATAGATGTGTTTAGGTTTTCTTTATATAAACTATACTCAAATTGGCGCATTAATTAAATAAAATGTCAAACGGCACACAGGTGAATCAAATATTATTAAACACCCACAAACACAAAATAAGTTATCTTATGACAATTATTATAATTTAATTATTAGCTTGTAAAATTATTATTATTGTTATTAAACATTAATATATAACTTGCACAAGAGGAAGCTGATGGCAAAAAAATAAAATAAAAGTATTATAAAAAAATTATTCAAATAAATTTTTTAAAAAATTATTCACATAATTTTTTAAAAAAATCAACTTAATTCCCCATCAATTTTTCTTTACTCTAGTAACTAATTTTATATAATTTTTAAAAAACTCAAATTAATTCTCCCTCAACTTTTCTAATTTACTCTAGTAAATAATTTTATATGAATACTTAATAGTCAAAGTTATTCATTGGCTAAATTTTTTATACGCTGCCGAATAGGTAAGCTCGCATGCGGGCCCGCACTCCGGAACCTAGGAAGACATAAATTATGTATAGTAAGTAAAATTAATCTTACCAAATACATCAAAAAAAAATTTAATATTGTCAAATGGAAATATCCAAAATTCACGAATTCGGAATCACATGTCTAAAGAGTAGATTTCGAATTCCATATAAAAAATACATGAGGCCACAAGTATGATCTTTAAATTTCTTGCGCTCATCGGCGCAATAACCGCAATGGATAAATCTCAAATACATCGACAAAGATACAAACAAAGGTTATATTTGGACATAATAATTTTAGTTGGATTTAAAAAATTTGATCTAAAGAAAGATTTGAGGAATGAATTTCGCTCGACTATATTATATTAAAATAAATAAAGAAATTTGATATGATCCATGTGAAATCAAAACTTCAAAATCCAAAGTTGTACATAAAAAGTAAAATAAAATAAACACACACACACACATTTTTACCAAATCCTAAAGGTGAGTGACTTGGATCCAAAACTTTAGTAGCTGCAATGTCCATCATCAATGCTTTTAAAACAACAAAATCGTGTCGCTTAACATAAATAATATTAAATTAACGTTAAACATCAAGTGTTTCATTAAATAAGCGCACTAAAATGATTAATATTAATCGTTTAATTCACCTTTACTACAACCCACCCACTAAAGCCTTCATATATAGACGTTTGATAACGAATATAATCAATCAACTTTTAGTGCAAATGAAATTATTTAATAATGGTCATCATTTGTTAACTCCCTTCCCAAAAAAAAAAAAAAAGAAGACATTTTTCTTCCAAAATAATTAATGAAACGAATTAAAGTAAATTTCATATTTGTTAATTTGTCAAATCAATGAACATTTCGTCCTCGTTCAGCATTAAAATATTGTAGGCCAATACAAATAGGTATTCATGCAGTTCCAATATTCATTGAGCATTAAAACTGTGAAATAATTATCGCAAACATAATATATATATAAACTATATATATTTAAACTATAGTGTTATATCACCAACTATAATTTTAGAGAATAACACAAAACACTTTTACTAATTTGCCTACCATTTGTGTCACTGGTCTTGATTTCGATCCGAATGTTTATATTGAAATGCCATAAAAACAGTCTCAATGTGTAACCGAGAACAATAATTATCATTGACACAAATAGTTGGCAAGATAAAAATATTTTGTGTTGTCGTCTAAAATTATAGTTGGTAATAATACAATAATTTAAATATCTTAAATTGTTCGACAGTTCGAGAGCCACATTAAAATTATATTTCGATAAAGATATTATTTAATACAAAAACTTGTGTGAGACGGTTTCGCAGGTCGTATTTTGTGAGACGGATCTCTTATTTGGGTCATCCATGAAAAAATATTACTTTTTATGCTAAGAGTATTACTTTTTATTGTGAATATCCGTAGGGTTGACACATCTCACAAGAAACCTACTCATTATTTAATTGATCTAATAATTATAGGATCTAACACTTCGTAAAAAGTTATAAATATTAATGGCTATTCAACTCGAATATTTCAAATTATATTACAAATCAAAGATCAAAATTTCGAGCGTTCAGCCAGCAATAGTAAATGACAAATGTGGGATTGTGGATCATTAAAAAAAAAAAAAGTACGTGTGATGAGCGTGTGTACGTAATTCATTTTAAGATCCCATTCCTTTTCATAAAAACTAACATTTAAAATCTGACAAATGTTTCACAATGTGATCGTTTATCCGTACTCCCCCAAATGCACAGTACCGTTAATCGCACTAGGTAAAGGTGTAAATAATTTCTCGACGAAACCAAAAAAAAAAGCCAAAGGCCTGTTTACTCCACTTTCTATATTTAACCATGCAAGCATATACGTACGAAGCAATATCGGATCGAGGTATAATTTTAAGTTGCAACACTAATATAAACCAAGTCGATGTCATTTCTAACCTAATATATTACATTACATAGTTGTATTAATGCATTTGACCATAAACTCCGGATTTTTTCTTTAACAAAAGTGCAAGTTGACAGACGAAAACTAGGAAATGTAGAGGTCCAAAAGTAAACAGTACTCAAGATGATCAATTTAACAAAACACGAACATAATGGTATATTTTAGAGATTTTGAATCTAAAGCTCGATCTGGTACCAAGATAGATAGATGTCATGACATTCTCACGAGAACTCAAAACATTTGAGAGGGATGGTCCGATAATATTTTTATATTTTTCAACTAAAGATATATTTCCTTCACTTGATGGGAAACTCGAATGATAGAAGAATAATTATTAATGCATTTGGAATTTGGCGTATACGAAAAAAGGTTGTGGATATATAAAATGTAAAGCATCTTTTGATGCCACTAGACCTAGTACCAGTTGTACTGCAATGCCCTTGATTTTCGGACATTGTCTTATGTACCAGCATACTCATTGCTGAATGAACAGATCATATTCCTATCAATTGAAAACTATTCAAATATATATTATTTTTTAAAAAGATAGAAATAATTTGATCCATAAAATAAATCGAATCTAGCCAGCTCTATTAAATTTCTTGATCGATCAGACACGAAGGGCGACTCTTCCATTAGTCTAAGCAAAATTTCAGTGCTTTCTGATAAAGCCACAGCATGCAAGCTCTCATAATTTGCTTTTGGAAAAAACTGAACCGTGTCTCCGCTTCCACTAAACGAAAACAACAAAAGCAAAAGAATTTGAGAATTACGTTAATTTATAAATATGCAACCAATCAATCAAACCGATGTAAAAGAAATTAGCTAGAGTTAAGATTACATCTAAATCAAATTCCCGTAATTAAATATATTCTATTAAATTTTAAGATAATTTTTTTTTTAAAAAAAAAATCATTTTTGGATGTCACCCGAATTTTTTTTTATCCATTTTGGTTCTCAAGGGCCATCTTTCTTAAAGCAAGTGTGGTTCCCTGTTGCCATGCAAAAAGATCGGTCGCACCATTGAAGTGACTGGTAATGTGTGTGGTGGAGCAGATTGAGTTGTGGATACTGATTGTGACATGGTTTTGAAATGTGGGTACGTTGACAAATTAAACAAGATCGACAATATTATATATACTTTGAAGTTTTGTGTGGATTGAGATCAAAAGTGGAGGTGAGCCGATCCGTGACTCGAGAATGGCTAGAAAGTGATGACTTGGTACGTAAAAACTCGACTTGAATTCGAGCTGCTGATCAATTTCATCGCTAATTTTGTTAGAATATGAAAGAATTAAACATATTGATCAGCTCGTTTCAACTCGCATCCTCCCTTGACCAATACCAAAATGGGACAAATTTTAAAAACCATATATGTTTTCTTTAAATTTGCTAAAAATTGCATGTGAAAAATCTATGAGCTTGAAACCACGAGTCATATACTTACTGCTAAAACCGCTGCCACTATTTCTTTGTCGTGCATGTGCTTTTTAAGCATATATATGTATATATGAAATTATATCCAAAGTTAGTAAAAAAGGACCGATCTGTGTCACAAAATTGAAATTTAAGATGATTTCAAGACATTTTTTTGTGAAAATTTACTCACATTATTTTTTTTTTAAAAAAAAACACAGAGTTAATTTACTCAGTACCCTTAGGCATGGATATCGAGGGGAAAAAAATAAAAGCTAGCTGTATAATCAGATAACCATATCCAAAGTTTTATAGTGACATCAAATCACTTCATTTGCAAAGAACTAGTCCGAGGAATGCATATCTAGACTATATCTTTTTTCTAACCCATGATACACAAACGTCAACTCAATTAAAAAATCTTTCATATGACATTTCGATATATAAAATGTGGATTCCATGTTATATCCGATGGAAAGGGGGAAATGTGAATTTTTATCCCTATAGTCGTGATTTTTGGATAGATATGGTCCAGATACGGATTCAGGATTTTTATTTAGAAATTTAGAATTAAAAGTCGGTACGATGAATTGAACTCATGATCATTAGTCAAACACACATCTACTTCACAAATTCAGATATCTCTTATGTTTCACAACTCAACCTTTAATATAATAATAATAATAATAATAATAATAAATAATCAAATCAATATTTCGACGTGGGAGCATATATGAAGTGGCTAACCCAACATTTGTAATTACTAATATTGTAGCCCAAACCAGATTTACCTCACATTTTGGGTTCTACTTCTGCTGGTAAGTTGCGGTTGGGAGATTTATTTTTCGAGTTTTCCTTAATTTTGGGCCAGGCCCAATATTAGTGATTTCAAACATCGAAGCCCACACCTGATTTACCAAACGTATGGATCCCATTTTGCGATCTACTTCTGTTGGTAGATTTGTTTCTTTTTTTATTTATTCATCATCGATCGTAAATTATTAATGAAGTTTATATTCACGATTGTCACTATCTTGATCAAAACAAAATAAATAACAAGACTAAATTTTGATTGATTGGAGAAGAGAAACTTGTCATTTTAATATTTTATCTTTGTTTGGTTACAATTTTGGTCATTTGTGATGTCAAATTACATCAAAAGACATTTATCTTTCAATAATTGGATATTTCAGTTAGATAGCGAACCGATAGTGAAATTTGAGAGTATTGGAGCAACTCAAAGTATTCAAAGATCAAATATGATTGATATAACAAAATTAATAAAATAATTTTTATAAAATAACAATGATTTTGTGTATATGAATTCGATCTCTCTCTTTTACTAGGATTATACCAATCCTAATATAGGTTCTAAAATATATGCATAATTTTAGACATACAGTCTGGTTTTTTAAACTTGAAGGACTTCTAAAACAACAGTAGTTGGGTAAGGTTTCTTTTTACAGTTAATAATTAATGAAAATATTGAATTTATTGAATTATTGGATCCCATTGAAAAGTCCAAGTCGTCACAGTCTTCCTTCCCACAACTCCGCATCTTCGACTCGTTCACCACACCCATTCACTTATCTCAGACACATGGGCCTGGAATTTATAGTGTGCACACGCTTTTAATGGTACAAGAAAAATCCAACTCCGACAATTCTCTTTTCATTTTTCGTTGATTTCCTATTTCTTCAAGTCTTCGTGGGTTCTTGATATGGACAAGAATTGAAGGCCAAGATTTTGCCTGCGAGAGTGATAAAGCTTTAAAGTAATGGGAAAAACCGTAAAGTTTGTGGGCGTGGATGAGGAGTTGCAGAAGATATTGGATGCTGACATGGACATGGTGGGACCCAGGCGCCGGGCTCGCGAGGCATTCAAGCACATTCAGCTCTCCATAGATCATATCTTATTCAAGGTATTTGGTAATTTGCTGCTCGTGTTTTAATGGGATATAATAATCATTTGTTGAATTAAAGTTAACGTTTTTCTTCCTTCGTTTTTGTTGTGGAAAATTGAATGATAATGGTTGGTATTAGATATCTCATCGATTTGGTTTGATCTGTGCTAGAGTTTAAGCTAAAGAGGGAATTTTTACCATACGGGACCGATTTCCCCACACAGATAAAAATAAATAAATTGGAATTATATATAATTTTTTAAAAAATCAAGTTTCCGTCTCTAATGCCGCTGAGCTGCCACTTCCTTAGCCCCACCCTGGAAATCCTGGATCCACCCTGTCGTCACGGGGAAGGCATAAGGGCTTCATCTTTCCTGTTTAATATTATTGTCTCATGCAAATGATTTCCTAGTTTAGCACGTTTTTAATTTGGTTATGCTAAGATTTAGTTGATGGATATTTTTAACATATGATAAAATTAGTCGAGTCTAAGATTCTGATATGTTACTTTTATGCTACTTTCTGTTGGTCAATTAATGCTAGGAGATTTATTTTACTGCCATAGTTAAAACACTTGAAGGTTATACTAGGCACTTGTGCTGCTTGCGTACGTGTGGAATGACTACTGGGATTGATCTCATGGTTGTGGAATGGACTTGAAATTGAGATTTTGTATAACACTTGACTTGTCTTGCAGATGCCACATGGAAGATTGAAGATGAATGAGGTAATTATTTTCCAATTTGTTTGTTTTCATTTCAAATATATTAAAGAAATTCTAAGGTTTCAACCGTTCCATCGCTCCCTCTCCACTTTTCCATGGATAACACACCTCTAGATTTCTTACTTGGTGGATTTTTATTTTGGCTGACCCTTGTACCTTCAAGAATATGCCTTGGTATTTCCCATTGGCCAACTCTTTATGGGTAACATTGATTTATCCTGCACTATCCATCATGACAGGGTTCAACTTTTGCTTCCATTTGTCGAATATCTTGTTGACCTTTTTTCACCTTGTACTAGTACTGGATTATCAGATACTTATTATTATTTTATTTTCAGTCACTTGAAGTGAACTCTAGGGGATTGGAGATGTTTTCAAAAAGTTGGCTTCCAGAAAGTGGTTCCCCAAAAGCTGTGGTTTGTTTTTGTCATGGTTATGGAGATACTTGCACATTTTTCTTTGAAGGCACGAATCTCATATAACTGCTAATATCGCAAACTTACTTCTTGAGTAAAGTCGAACTTATTGCTTTTATACAATGTTTACAGGAATTGCCAGAAAGCTAGCATCTTCTGGTTTTGGAGTTTTCGCACTGGACTACCCTGGATTTGGTCTGTCAGAAGGTCTACATGGCTATATTCCAAGCTTTGACAGGCTCGTGGATGATGTAATTGAGCATTATTCAAAGGTGAAAGGTCTGTCGTTAGGTGAACTATCGTATTTTGCTTTAGGATTTTAACAATCTCTACCTCTGTTTTATGCTCGAGCACAGAAATGAGTGCGCACATCCCTAATGGGTTTCTCATGGCAAATAAAGAATAGAATGATGATTGGGCATGAACCTAACGGCCGCATGGATGTGCAAATGTTTTACTGAAAATATAAGATTTGTCCAGTAGGAAATCCATTAAAACTGTAACTAACTTCCAAGTCGCCTCAGTCATTGTAAATTATATAAATAATTCCAAAGTAACCATACTTTGTAAGCGCTTGAATTCTATAGCTACTTTCTGATAAAACATGTGATTTACTTCTTTTGATACTATGTTAGTTACGACTTTTTCTAAATCTCGTTGTTAAAATACAAAGTTAATGATTGTGCCACCTCCTGTTAGTTCGAGCTATTTTAAAAATTGATAACTCACAGATACTGAGTGAGAGAGAAAGAGAAAATTGTTCAAGTACCGTGAATGGATTTTAAGGTGTACGGTATACTTTTCCATTGTATTAAGGTGATTGTTGGTGCAGGGAATCCAAACTTCAGCTCATTGCCAAGTTTTCTTTTTGGACAATCTATGGGGGGAGCAGTTGCGCTTAAAGTGCACCTAAAACAGCCCAATTTGTGGAGCGGTGCAGTTCTTGTTGCACCTATGTGTAAGGTACTCTATGCATTTTATTTCTTACAAAGTGTACCAATTGAACTTTGTCTGTTCGTTATGGAAACTTTTCTCTAGATTGCAGATGACATGGTCCCTCCCTGGCTAGTAACTCAAATTCTAATTGGAGTCTCAAAATTACTTCCAAAACAGAAGCTGGTTCCTCAGAAGGATTTGGCTGAGATGGCATTCCAAGATGCGAGGAAGAGAGAACAAGTAGGCCATTTTCCTTGAACTAAATTACAAGTTTATGATAGTCGAGGAAATTGAAATTTGAATTCCTAAGTGAATTTGAAGGAAAAATATAACCACATTAGGATGCTAATGAAAAGCACACTTGAGGTTTAGTGAGGTGTGGTTCATTTTAGCTTTAGCTTTTACTTTTTTATTCTCAAAGAGAATGTGATGATATGTTAAGTTCACATGTTCAGATATTAGAATCAAATTTATCTTATGACATGATTATAATATATTAATATCTGCTAAGGTTATCAAAATGGTAATAAATATTAGATAGAGTTTTCTTGTGATTAGAGCTTTGTATTCAATATTAAGAGAGAAGAATGGGAAAATGCCAACTGTAGACTTTTGGGCAATTTTTTTGTATATTTCGGCCTTTGAGTTGAATAATGTAATTGTTTTACGAAGCGTGTTCTCTTTACCATCCAAAAATTATAAAATAAAATAAAACGTGACCTGAATATGTAGAGCCTAAAAGAAATTAATTTTTTTTATCCTGTACGAAGTGGAAATGCAGAGCCAACTATTTATGAGAACGATGAGATTCTCGTGTTTTGTTCTTGATTCAGACAGCCTATAACGTCATTGCTTACAAGCATAAACCTCGGCTAGGAACAGCCGTGGAATTGCTGAGGACAACACAGGAGATAGAACACCAACTGGAGAAGGTAATGAATTACATCAAATAATGTCTGATTCAATCAGTGAACTACTCGTAAGGCACAAGAAAGGGGGATGAACTTCAATGTTGAAGAATGTATAACGTGGAATCTGAATTTCCAGCCTTACATATTGCAGGTGTCGCTGCCACTATTGATTTTACACGGAAAAGACGACATAGTAACTGATCCATCTGTGAGTGAAGCATTGTACAATAAGGCGAGCAGTTTAGACAAGAAACTCAACCTGTATGATGACGTCTATCATTCTCTTCTTGAAGGCGAGCCAGATGAGATGATACTTAAAGTTTTTGGTGATATCATAACTTGGCTTGACGAGCATTGCTAGAACGTCTCTAATCTTTCCATGGGCTGTTACATGCACCTGTTTTTGAAGTTTCTAGTCAACTCGTTGGGATAATATTAATGATTTTACTTGCAAGAAAATAGGAAATTCTGTATTATTGTATCTGAAAGTCAGGAAAAAAAGAATTAGCAATGTAATAGCGGAAGTGGCTGATTTAATTGGGAACGAATGGAGATAATATTCAGAAAAAAAAAAAGCATAAGCTTTTCTTTAAAATATTGAGGGTTTACACATGTACAAGTGAAAACAAACCCACCTATTTTTTGTATGCTCACACGAATAGAAAAATTCAAACTAACATAACAATATCATCTTTATGCTAGATTCAACGTCCCAATATGTTTGGAGAGGTTAAGTCAATGTCTACTTATGTGGACTTCCCAGATGAATTGGAGCATTGTCTGAATAACAATTTAAATGAACATTTTTATCTTTATTATTATCCTGTTTGATTGATCATAATAGATGAAATATAAAATGCAGCAGAACGTCTGATCCTTCTTGAGTGAAGCCCACTTTACAATACTTCATCTTTCAAATTTCTGTCAACCAATGAGAATCCAAGAAATGCGATCTCTGCATGTGCACCACGCCTACAGATACACATGGCCTACTCGTGTAGAAATCAGAAAAGCACAAAGGATAAAATGCTATTTGATCAGCTAGCAGAGGGGAAAAAAGCGGGTCAATTTGTTGTCTGGAGTTTCATTAAAGGATCAAGAATCATCTCTAGACCTAACGTTAGAAGAATCGTTTTGTTCAGAAGGTCTTCTCTATATGCTTCATGTAATTTTTTCATGTTTCTTTGCTCTGTTTTATAATTTTCCTACATTGTTGAATTTATTTGTAGCATTGTTGAATTTATTTGTAGTATTTCCCATTGTGTCTGGTTAAAGCAAAGCTCGTTATTTGCACAAGAAAAAGGCGCAAGCCAGTCTTGAATGTTTATTGGATTTTGAGTGTAAAAAAACAAAAAATGGTTTGGTTTTTTTTTATAAACAAGATCATTGTGGCGACCTATTAATTGTTTGAGTTTGAAATAATAATGAACTTCTACAACTACAAGTTCGGGGCGATGCTCTTGTTTGAAATGTGTGATTATATATATCTGTATGTGTATCGTAATTGTTCTGTTATCTGTTCTGTTACTTCGTAGTGTACTACCTAGCATTCCAAGATTTTATCAATAAATACTGAAAAAAACACCGATTTTACTGCTACAGAGGTCAGTAGAGAAGTAAGTGACTTCAATCCAGGTTGGGGGTGGGAAGAAAATGGGCCTTCGATATTGCTCTTTTAATGTGGGCTTATATTTTTTAAAGAGGCTTTATTGGGCTTTTTAAGGACCTGATTAGTTTTTTGAACCCAACCCAACCGGTCCATAACTAGGGTTTTCGCCATACTTAAAATGCTTCTTCGCCCCTAGCTTCGTCTTCTCTTGTGAAATCTCCGGCGCTGAGTCTTGGGATCCACATTCATCCCGTCGTTTAGCTCCGTGGAGGTACAATTGTTACATGCATTTCGTATGAATTCATTTATGTATAACGAAATCTATGGAAATTAATAAATTTGCGATTATATTGGAGTATAGGATAAAAGATGATAAAGTTTGAGTGGTCCGGAATTTAATATGTTGTTTTGAAGTTCTTGATTGTTTGTTTTTTTATTAATGTGTTATACACCTTGTGCAGAGTGTTATTTGGCTCTACGTCTTGTGTTCCTGTGCTGATATTTTGCATTTGGTTATGTTGTTGATAATGGACACAAGATATTGTTTCGTCGTTTGTTTCTTTATAATTTTTGAAACAATTGACTTGTAGATTTTGTATGAAGGAAAGTTGGATAATATATATCATTATCTTGTTACTGCGCTTACAATCTATTGAAAATATCGTGTTATTTTCTGTCTGACAGTTCTGTGCCAAAGTCGTCTTTGAAACAATGAGTTGGTTCATACCCTGTAAACAACAATGAAACTTGTGTTAGTTTTAACTTAAATAGCGTTTTAAACTTGAATTTTGACTGCATATTTTCATTCCGCAGAGGTTCTGTCAAAAATATGTTCACTGCCTCTCAGAAGATTCACAAAGACAGGGACGCTGAGCCCACTGAATTTGAGGAGAATGTTGCTCAGGTCTTTATCTTAAACATGCTTATGTACGGTTCCGTCGTTCTGCATTTAATGATATATTTCGTCATGTTTGAGTTTTGTTATTGGATACCCAGGCTCTGTTTGATTTGGAAAATACAAACCAAGAGATTAAGAGTGACTTGAAAGACCTCTACATCAACTCTGCCTTGTAGGTGCTCCTGTACCTTTTTACCATATTCCATTCGTGTGAGCTTGTGAGGTATACTTATGTGTATTAATTCATGTTCTGTAGGCAAATTGATGTTTCTGGAAGCAAGAAGGCTGTTGTGATCCATGTCCCTTATCGATTGCGGAAAGCTTTCCGCAAGATTCATCCGAGATTGGTGAGAGAACTTGAGAAGAAGTTCAGTGGAAAGGTAACAGGGATGCCAGATGAATTACGTACCTTGTACACCATTAAATATTCATAGAGTTCCATATGGTTTTTTGTCCAGTAAGACATAAACAAAGCATATTAAGCAAATAGTAGGATAATAATTTGTGCCTTAAATAATTTTTAGCTTGGAATTTGATCATCTTGACATGCAAAAATCATTTGACAATATACTGCATTATTTGCTTGGCAAGTGCTTGCAAATACTTGCTTCCATGATTTTTTATTTTCATTTTGCTTTGCTTTCTCAGGAGGTTGTTCTCATTGCCACAAGGAGGATAGTGCGCCCGCCTAAGAAGGGTTCTGCCGTCCAAAGGCCTCGTACCCGAACACTTACCAGTGTGCATGAAGCCATGCTTGAGGACATAGTTTATCCCGCTGAGATTGTCGGAAAGCGAGTCAGATACAGACTTGATGGATCTAAGATAATGAAGGTGATTATTGTTCCTTATATATGCGTGTGTGTGTGTGTGTGTCTCTAATTCTCTGCAGACATGCTACTGGTGTTATTTTGTTTCTGCTCATTGTAGATTTTCTTGGATCCTAAAGCAAAGAATGACACAGAGAATAAGCTTGAAACGTTCTCTGGGGTCTACAGGAAACTCTCAGGGAAAGATGTGGTCTTTGAATTTCCAGTAACTGAGCCTTGAAACGTACCGTTTCCAGATTCACTTATTTTGTTTTATATTTTTTCTTTGTTTTTTACATGTTCGAAGTTTTGAGAGCAATAAATATTGTTTTCTCTGAATCATACCCATTTTTCCTGTAACTCATTCGAAACAATTCAGTCTTATTCGGTTAAGAGCAGGTAGGTCCTTTGAGTAGAGACTTTAATCTCGTTGCATTACGGTTGTGTGGCATAATTAATCTGCATACTTGTTTTGATTATTTGAGAATTGGAATGGTGATGGTTTAAGACAATTCTGAAATGCAACTACTGAAATTCATGAAGATTAGGAAGTTCAAATGTTAGCATAATGATGACAAACTTACTGAAGAATGTTTACAACGTCTCGAAATGTTTCCATTTTCAGTTATACAAGGCATCAAATATATATTATGTATATATAATGCATCACGTGAAATGTCTAGGAGAAAAATCAAACATTAGATTTTAAAAACAAAGTCTGACCCAAGTTCCAGCCTCTAATTTCGCAAGGACGGAGAGGGAAGCAAAGCTCTAAAACAAATGTGATCTTCTCTCTGAACGCGACTTGCATTAAGCATCACAACAGATTAATTATTTCAGCCATCGAGTCCAAAGCAGAAAGCTATAGAGCCTAATCATTACTATTGTTACAAAAATTTAACAAATGAATATCATGTTATTCAATAATGAGGCCACGAATGGTGCATGCTGGCACGCCTACAGGCCAAAAAAAATGGATCTGATATATATTTTACATGAAACAATCACCTAAACAAATGACACGAATAACAAGAGAGAACAAAATCCTCCGGTTCTGACAATGTACCCTGAGGACATATGCAAGTATTGTCAACGAAATCAGCAAGAAGAACACGGCCTCGACAATCAAAGAAGATGGCGCTGTGTACATGTGCGCGCTTAATTCACTACAAAGGAAAATGAAAATCCAAGTTATGAATAGATATTCTTTATGTTAAAATGGCATGTATGGAAGGTTTTGCTCATATTTTATCAAAGGGAAAATACGCTTTATGTCCTTTGTGAGTTGTGGTCATTCAATTAACTCAGTAGAAAATATGATACAAAAGAAAAACAACGAAAGAGATATTACCTCAAGACAAGATGACGAGTCCAAGATATATGGATCCACAGAGAAATATAAAGGATATCATTCCCCTGCAAGAGCATTCCAGTTGATTACTAAGTTTTTATTTTGTCACATCATGTGAGAATATTTCCACATCAAACATTCCAAGTTTTTCTATTCAAATTCATACCAAATCACCCCCCACGCAACTCCGTTACAGGGGCAGAGGCAAAGTTCCGCAAACTTCTCAGCATCACTTGAATGAACCCTTCGAGATATCAAGTCATCGTATATATCTGCATCATAAAATATGGTCATTTTGCTTTGTGCTCAGTGTCATCGTCTTATTAACTTATAATGTGGTGGAGTTAGTACCATAGACTGAAAACAAACTATTCATTACACCTGCCATTCAGACAAAAAAATGTATAATGAATGTAAGAATATAATAAAACGAAGTTTAATTAAACACTAGAAGTATAACATGGATAAGCCTATACCAATGAAGAGTATAATGTAGCGAAGGATACGAGCTTTAGTTGTTTCTTGAAGAACCCAAATAAAAGCAATAAATACGATAAATCCTGGTGAGGACATTATGCAGATGTTAGTTTTATTTAATACCGAGATAAGTTATTATGTGTCAAATGCTATGAGATGGTGAAGAAACTCACCAACACAGAGTCCTCGGAGTGTCCACTGTTCACAATAGACTAGAAGTAAGATAGCAGACATATAAAAGCTGAAGAATATATACACTAGTAGACTTCATTTACACAAATAAAAAAAAATCAAGAATGCCTCCTGTAAAAAAAAAAGGAACACTAAATATGAGAGACTTCTAATTAAAGAATTCTTACATTTTTAGCAATGAAGAGCACAATAAGAAGAGAAAGAATAAGACAACCAGCAGCAATCCTTGCCGTGAGAAGATTTGTTGAAGCAAGTATGAGAAGCATACCCCAAAATGATGAGCCAAGATCTACAACAGAGAAAAAGTAACCAAAAATTATAGAATATATTGGTGTTAATAGAGAAGAGTACAAGATTATAAGAACCACTCGATGTATTAACACCAATAGAAGCATTTTCAAAAAAAGGAGAGAAAAAAGAAAAATGTCTAACATCCAGCTGGCAAGATCAACCAATATACACCACCACGTGTTTGAGTCACGCCACCTTCATTTGCATGAACTTTGATACCTTCCACCTGCGTGGAAGAGGAGATTGGAAAGAGAATATCAGAAATCTCATTTCACACCGACATGAGAGAGCTTGATAAAATTTTATCATCAGATATAGAACAGATCAAGTAGTATACAAATTGTAATTAATATAAAATGAAATTTGGTATGATTATGTTATCAAACAGAAAAAATCCTATAGAGCTTGAAAGAATGGCATATATTTAAAACTTCTGTTGAGTCCAGCAACTAGAAAACCAATTGTTTAACAGGCCACATAAAGCTGTATCAGCTATCGTTTAAGATCAAAATGGAATTTGATTAAAAGAAAAAATTTATAGTAGATAAACAAACCAAAATAATCAGGCCTACAAATTAGCAATTAACAAGTCAAAAGGTTATCACCAGCATGCTATCGGGAGCATATATAAAAGAGTGGCAACTGTATAAGGGTACTGCCAATTCAACACAATAAAAACCGTGTTTTTAAGTATGCACATAGAGGAAAAAAAGAGCGAAGAGATTTCTACCTCACCACACGTAAGTTTACATGCAATTGCATGGCTGGCTTCATGTAGAAACACAGTAATGAGCTTAAAGGGTGTCAGAATAAATGTCCTCCATAACTGTCAGGAATATAGAATAAATGAAACAAGAATAGAAAATTAAAGGGATGGGCATTAAGATATAGATCACGAGAAATATGACAATGTAAAAGTTCTGAATTTCCAATTAGGTGCTATTTTTCCAAAGTTTAACACAGCCTACATTGGTGAAATTATTGATAAGCCAATCAAAGAAAAACACTTCAAGAGATTAAACGAAAGTCAAGATTGAGATGGGAGCTTTCGGTACTTGTATTCATCATTTTTGTGTAATCTAGCAAATCGGAAGTGATAAGTGGAATTCAATTAAGAAGTTCACGATTTCGAAACCATGTTCAAGTTTATTATTTAACCAGAACAAATTTAGACAAGTTCAACAACAAATTTACAAAAGATGGTCCTGCTTAGTTGTTTTAAGGTCTTTTGATCAATGAACGATATTTTTTTTATTAAAGAATCTCTCTCCTTTAAGTCAATCCGTCCAATATTTCGTTACTTCAATTGACATCATCTGAAATTCATATTTACGAAGTAGGAAGATCAAAAGTTGCATTTTAGGGCCCCGTCGCTGTTTATTATCACTACATTGTACTTAAATCAGTTTCCAAGTGCTTACAAACGCCACTAAGATAGAAGTCATAGAACCCCAACAGAAGAAAGAGTTGCACACTCCGCAAAATAAGCAATCAACTTTGGCGGAATACTTGAAACATAAGCCACAAAGAAATCGGGTTTAAAGAATAGATGAACATACACATTGCACAAAGCTTTCTAATCTAAGTCAACATTTCAAAAGCAACAAGAACATAAAAATCAGTACTAGAAAGGGTCGTAAAACAACAAAAACAAACAGGATAAAGGAGGCCAAAAAGCTTACAGCAAGAATAGCAACAGTGAAAACACCAATGCTAATAAGGAACACTTTTTGATCACGGTCACAGCAATTCTTCAGTTCCCAGTTCGGAGTCATCCCTTCTCTCTATAAATCTCAATAAAAGATGCGAAATTTAAAAAGAGAGAACAAAAAAGAGAATAAAAAATCTTGAATAAAGGAGAAGACTTTTTTAGGTGGAATCCAAGAGCACAATAGGAGGAGACCAAGTTAACGCAGAGAAAACTCGCTTTCTTGCAATTTTAGGAACTCTTATGTTTGAAAATTTCCTTGTAATGAGGAACGGGGTTGGCGTCCTCACTGGCATGACGAGTGCTGATGCGTATGGCATAGATTGATTCCAATCGCTATTTTTGCGTGGCCAAACAGGCCTTTGTCGACTGTCGTTAATTGTAGAATTGGTCTCTCTTTGGAAAATGAAAAGGACAAAAAAAGAGGTCGGGCTTTTTGTGAATATATAATCTGGGCTTTAATGTAATATAATGGGCCTTTACTACCCCCATATTCAAACTTGGGCAACAAAAAAATATGAACACCTGACATGTTCTAAGTTCTAACTGACAAACTTTCGAAAATTGCATCCTGGTGGATAATTCCAATTCGCATTAATTATAAAATCCAAAACAAAGAAATAAAAATATTCTAATTTTTTTCATAACTTTTAGTATATATTTATGTTGTGGTTTAAATAACTTACTAAACTCTATATTCTACAATCTGTCTCAACAAACACATTCTGCAATTTTTTTCAATCATATAATTTCTCTTCCATTTTTTATACGATGTATATACAAATTTTATGTCATTAGCATATTCAGCACACGCGATACGTGGATTTTTAGATAAGGTGAGTTATAAATCATTATAGATAAGTGACTCGAGAAAAAAAAAAAAGGTGGTTTATACACAAAAATTGAAGCTAACTTTATTGATTTAAACAAGAAAAAAGCATATTTGTTCTTCTTTATGGCTGGCAATCATTTCATAGTAGTTATCATGAGAGATCGATTCACAAAGCGTGAGTGGATGTCATCACTACTTCGAATATTTTGTACTAGCATCCACGCACTCCATAAACATAATTCACGTGCATGATTTTTTACCTAATTACCTTTTTTTATATAAATATTTAAGTATTAATTATTATTAAAATTATATTTAAAAAAAACTAAAAAAAGTGATTTCTTATGAGACGATCTAATGGATTAGATCCGTGAGACGGGTAAAAAAATTTAAAAAATAAATATATTTTTTGTGAGACGATCTCACTGATCTACAGTCAACTAGGTCTATATTTAAAATGTAAAATAGTATTATTAACATAAAAATACTATTAAGTTGGATCGAATAGGAGATTCATTTAACAAAATTGATACGTGAACGATCTAACATTATTTTTCTGGATTGACTACATGTCACCAAATCACTTTGAGAAGCGTTTCAAGTTGCGAAAATTTTTTGTTGGATCTAGTGAAGAATACATTCAAGTAACTAAATATATAACAAGACAAAATGGATTATATAAAATGCAAGAAAGAAAAAAAAAATTTGTGGAAGCGTGAAGGCTCCTTCTATTTAGGAAGAAATACACTAAGACAACTATGAACTTGTAACAACTCACTTTAATTTAAGACTTATTATTTGCCTAAATTGAAACTCTCAGTACAATTTAACAAATAATAAAAACTTTGATTGTATGAATACTTTGATTCAAAAGTTTAACAAATCTCGGTAGTTAGCCTTCAAAGAAAGGACTGAGAAGTTGTAAGTAGCCCTAGTTGATTTTCAATAATCTGATGAAACTTGAAAGCTAGGACTTGTTAGTGGTTTGATGATATAACATATGAGTGTTCTCGAAATCTTGATAGAGAAAGCTTGAGAATTTCAAATGATCATCGCTTAGAGTGTTCTTGATGAAGTTATGTGTTTTTAACACCAGTAAAATCACTCTCTTATCTACTTGAATAGTCTCCGACGTTCAAATATTTAATAATGTTTAACTTTTTTTTTTTCTAATGTCAAAATAATTTTGTATGTGTCATTTCCTTTCCTCTTTCATCATACATTGCATTATACGATTATTGGCATCTGGCCAAATATGCAAATTAAAGGCTCAAAATTTTTTTTTTGAAGAGAGATAATATTACAACAATTCTCTGTCTTATTTGGAGACAATTTGATTTTCCGATAACCTCATATCTTGTCTTGTGCATGATTGGTCAAAAAGATATTATGAAAATATATGCTATGAACTTTGTGAATTCCAATTAGTAGTACATTTTCACTAAAAAAAAAAAGTTTACACCAACCAGACAACGTCCGACTAGGCACCAATCTGATGCAGCTAGAAGGATCGGGTGCGAGAAAGCAATGCGGTTAAGCTTCTCAAACTCCGGCTCGACACTTGTAAATACAAAAACTAGGAAGTATGTTAGATTTAACTCTAAATAAGTAATAAAGAAATCAACATGCAACATGAATGCAACGCATATTATTAATAATTAATTCACCAATGAAAGGCATTAAATTGTTATATGTAAATTAAAGTTTGATGGACCAACGAATCGATGATAAAAAGGAGGAGGGTATCAATGCATATTAAAGGCTATTGAGACAGCGACGGGGAGAAATCGAAAGGCGAGTTAGGCTATCTTTGGATATTGTATTTAATAATTTTGCATAATTCTTTTTTGAAAGTGAATTTTAATTAGTGACCTAGAACTTAAATATTTTAGAAAAAATATATCATATACAAAAAAAAAAAAATCTGTGAATGAGGATAAATCAAACTTCTCGACATCTCAAGAAACAACCTAGAGAAAAAATATTATATTGAAAGTGGCAATTTCTCCTACTCAGCTCCGATGGATCGGATCTGCCATCCGATAGCGACAATGAACCCGAAGATGTGAAAATGAAGTTATGAGTGACTAATTGTTTGGTCACATGGGTAAGTGGACATAGGCATTGTAAAGAAACGAATCCGAAAAGGATGTTACAAAAAAGGTTTATGGATAAGAATTAATGCTTTGCCCTAGATAGATTCTATAACTTTATAAGAAAATACAATGAAAGATCAAAGTTTATATTTTATTTCAGAAGATTGAGTATGCTTACAATCATAATCTTTTTTTTTAATGTCTATGGAACTCGTAATTGCTATCATTCGGAATTTAACAGGTAGCTTGAAATCATCATCCGTTAAGTGTTTGGTTAGGCCAAGTCCATCAGTAGAGTAGTACCGACTCAAATAACACCATGCCAAAATAATACACATCCTTTGTTTCTAAGTTACATCCACAAACCTCGACTTTCCTCATCTAATAAGGTTCACACGGTCGTATATATTTATTCGGTCTTAATATTTGGCCGACTAAGCAAGCATTTAGAATACAAGTAAAGAATTCAATTTCAGAAAAGTGGGCTTCTTGACATATAAGAGGCAAATGGTGACGTAGAATTTATTTTGGTTTGTATTATTATTACAACATATGTGTCTCTATTACGTCCCATAATTCTGTCCCAATCCTAAACATATAATTTGTCCAAAACCCATGCCTCCTTCCTTTTCATTTCTTTAAGTATCACCATAACCATCAAACACATATATATATATACATATATATTAAGTATCACCATAACCATCAAACATATATATATGTATATATATAATGATGTCGAATATTTTATAGTATTTTAATTACCAAACAAATTAAATATTTGATAGACACAGCCATCCAGACAAAAGGGAATATACGGATTAACACACCCATTAAAGCAGTTTAAGTATGTGTACGTACTGGTGCCCGCGGGGGAATATTAGAATGGATATGGATTTAGAAGAAGCTATAAAATTTGGACATTTTTTTATGAGAAAAAAATTTCGAAAATATAGTCAGAAATTTGAAATGAAAATTTGAGAATTTTTTTTTAATTAATACGATTTTGTATAGTTTGGATCAACTGTTTTGTGTATGTGATGCAATATGTATGCTAAGCTTTTATGATCAACTCATTGTTGTTTAAGAAATAATAGAGATAATAATTGATAAACACTGAATAGAGATAAATTAATGAATTAATTGTTATTAAGCTACGTGAAAATTAACTTGATAATTGATTAGTACCTTTCCCAATCCTCAAATTTTTTAATCTCTCCACAAATACTCCCCATCTCATCTCCCCAAGTCGCTCAAATCTTCTTCTACAATTTTTCTTCCATCATCTTAAATTACTTCAACTAAATCTCTCGTCTTCTTCTTTCTATTTCCAAGAATCGTTCCAACTTCCATGCAAAGTTGCAAACATTGTTCACTCGTTGTGTCACTTGGGTCCGGAATCTTTTATGCTTTTAGTTTCAGTTTGAAAGAAAAAAATGAGCTGTCTTCAGGCCCGATAAAATTATGGCGATTGAAATTTTACCAGACAGCCCCAGCCTGGGGATGAGTCCTCGGATCTCTTTCTCACATGATCTTTCCCAGACAGACATCGTACCGATCGAACAATACATTCGATCCGGTTCTTCATCCAGCATCGAATTTGATTTCTGCGTTTTTCGCGAATGCTTCGATCAAGAATCAACCTCCGCCGACGAGCTTTTCTTCGATGGAAAGATCCTCCCGATCGAGATCAAGAAAAGACTAGCCCCACCACCGAGAAAAGCCTGCGACCGATCACCTCACCCGCCGGTACCAGCATTTCCTCTCCCGCAACCATCTCAGCCTTCTCACAAAACCAACAAAAACACATCTACACATGGAGCAAGACAGTACCCAAATCCAGAGTCTGACGAGAAGAAATCATCATTCTGGAGCTTCAAGCGCAGCACGAGCTTAAACTGCGGCAGTGGCTACGCGCGGACCCTCTGCCCGCTGCCGCTTTTATCCCGCAGCAATTCCACAGGCTCAACTGCGAGCTCGAAACGCACGTCATTATCGAATAACCAGAGGCAGAATTTATTCAAGAACTCCACAAACAGTCATCTAAAACAATCCCCACTTCCGTCTGCTGCTGCTTCAAATGCCTACCATAGGCCGCCATTGAAGAGGACGAATCATCGGTACAACAACGGGGGGATCAAGATCAACCCAGTTTTGAACGTCCCTCACGCAAATCTTTTCGGTTTGGGGTCCATATTTTCCGGCGGAAAAGACAAGATCAAGAAGAAGTATTAATCATTAACATCTGCTTAATTTTTCACTATTTTGATTAAACAAAACTGGTGTCAGACTGTAATAAGGCAGTGATAATGGGAATTTGAAGAAAATGTGTTGATGGGGTCGACTGGTTTGCCATTATTCAATCTCTCCCACATGCTTACAGAAATGGTGGGAGAGACCAGTGAATTTAATTTGATTTCAAGATTGTGCTGTGGTGCTTTAATTTTTATTTTCTTCTCTGTCATGTTCGTTTGAATATTCGCATCTTTTCCAATCAGCTTGATTTTGTGTCAGAGATATATCTAAGAATTGGTCTATTTTGACAGGATGAGTATTTAATTTCCCTTCCCTATCATCGTCAAATTGTTATTTTCAATAGGGAACATGACACCAACCAGCTGCAACCAAGTTGATTTTGATTGAAACTCATTTCGAATGAAGCGGATCAAGCTTTCGAAAAATTATCGAAGATAACTAAGCATGCTTTGGTAAAAAAATTCAACTACTTGTCTACTTAGTTCGATCCATCCTAAGATGCAAATTACCTTAAAACTAATACAAAACAGTTGGGAATTGGATATCATGTGTGTGTGTGTGTGTGTGGGGAAATGGAGTTGGGCCAATAATTATTGATAGTCTGGAAAGGTAGTGGGGAATTGTCAGAAAAGCTGGTTTTCTTTTACTTTAATCTTTGTTGGATTTGGTTGATCAGACTCAGATGCCACGCTATTGTCTATTTACATACAGTTAACTCAAGCGAGTGTTAGACCTTCCATTATGTCAGCCATGCTTTAGACCTTCCATTATGTCAGCCATTTCGATACCTGTTCTCTCGAAAATTCTTTTGCTTTTTATTTGTACTCGATTTTAAACTGCCCCGATTAATTATATTTATTTTCTTCTTCTTATTATTATTTAATAACTGGGGAGGGTTTAGCAGGTTTGGAGCCCGAAAAATGTTCCCATTTTCGGGGACAAGTTCGTTGCTTTGGGTGAAAGAAATTTCTTCAAGGGGGTCACGATGGCTTGGGAATTTGTGCAAGTGTAAAATATCCACGCTGTTTCGGACGAGCATTGGTTCGCAGTCTGATAATGGAGGGTAAAAGTGGTAGATAAAAATTAATTGCAACGTTCTCTCGGACTTTGATAATAATAATAATATATAAATTAGTATTAAAAAATATTAATTCCATGAGTTACAAATGATAACTATTAATACTACATAAATATCGTTAATTTGTTTCCCATTATATTATTATGCATTAATGTAAAAGAAACTATACTTCACAATTTTGATTAGGAATGCCTTAAAAATGGTAAATGGGAAGCATACAAGTTGTGGGAATAATTTCGAAATTGAAATTCTTTTTATAGTTTAATGCTCTAAAAAAACAATTAAAATCTATCATGGTGGCATTCATTGCCATTGGGTATGGTCACCGATCGATCGATCGATCGAAATAAATGGACAGTCAGATAAATACGAAAACAAAAGTTTGAAATCTCCACCGATTTCGTTACGAACGAGTGAGCAGTCAGTCAGTCATGGTTGTTCTCTTCCCTTCTTCTCACTTGTCATTCTCCGCAGGCACGGACCCCCCGAAGATCATACGCCAGCGCGCGCTTTTTTCATTATTCAAGGCGACACAACCGCCATTCATTCGAGATACACACTGGTAAGAGTAATTTGATACGATTTTTTGTGGGATGATTCAGGTATGTTCGGTGTGGTTTTACTTGGTTCGATTCGTGTAGCGTGCGTTTTCGCTCTAATTATTTACTGTTTTGTTGACTTTTTTCAATTGTCCTAATCAAAGTGTTGACAGGTCGCGTGGAATATGCAAGCTTCCATTAAATCGGGCTTTGGCCTCCAAAACCGTTGGCCTTTTTTGGGAGTGAGTGATTACGGAAAAAAGGACTCGGCCTTCTCTGGAATTCAAACTCGACTTCCGATGAGTAAGCAGACTAGTTGCTTCGGATTTAGGATCAGTTCGGCTTCACTCGGAGTGAAAGGAAGTGCTGATTCCGTGTTTGTGTCATCGACCAAGTTCAGATCAGTCAGAGCTCAAGCTTCTGGTTTGTATTTTCGCAAATCGCCTGTTGTTTTCATTAATTCGAAGAAATATAGTCAGGAGGGGAATTCGATACCCTTTTCTGTGGAGGAATTGGAATATTTTCTTTATTATTACATATGCAGGGCACCTTATGAGTAACTTGGTGCGCTTAAAATTTATGATGCGGTGATAGAATGGATTTTCCACGTCTTACTTTGTTTCACTGTGCCTAGTGACATCATTATTAATTCTCAACTGTTGACTTTTTATTTTTGAAAGTTGGCCTTTTAATACCAGCGGATACTTCTGGTCAACTGAGATTTTATGGGGATGAAAAATCGGAGCTTTTAATCTTTGTTAGTTATAAATTATAATGTAATCACTATTGTTAAGTTCCATATGATGATACATTAGCAAAGATGTGCTGAGGTTGTTAACGTTTAATTACTATCAATCTATTTTTAATCAGTATATGTTCTCATTATCTTTTTTAAAATATTTCACATAATTTGTTTTTTGGTTTTATGATGCTGTGTGAAGGTCTAAGCTTATTTTTGCGGACAATCATATACTAAATCTATGAAAATTTATCGTATATCCTGTCGGGCGACAGAAGGAGATGTTGAGGATGTCTCACCTGTCAAAATCCATGTGAAATCATCTGGATCAGTGCTTCCATATGTTGGCGTTGCTTGTTTGGGAGCCATTCTTTTTGGATACCACCTAGGGTATGCTATTTTTTTTGCCTTTCCTTCTTTGAAAATGTGATGTCTAAGAGTACTTGACTTTTAGTTAGAATGTTAGATCAGGAGAAATTGACTTCAGGTGCTGGATGCTGTTTAACTTGCTTTTCTATTATAGTTCTGAAGCTTATTTATTTACGTTCTACCTACACACACACACACTCTTGTTCAGGGTTGTTAATGGAGCTTTAGAATACCTCGCTAAGGACCTTGGGATTGCTGAGAATGCTGTCTTAAAAGGCAAGTTGTGCTTGACGTAACTCTTAATATTTAGGTATATTTGCATTTTATAGTAAATAGAAAATTAACTCGAGACGAAATCAGACAGAATCTTGCCCATATATTTGAAATTGAGAAACTCGCATACTACGAGGATAAAAGAGCAAAAACATGAAGCCTTTAGCAAGTAGTTTATTCCATGGCCAATCGTCAAGTATTTATTGGATAGCAAACAGAACTATTACTCAAAGCTATATCGTGTTTTTTTGTTTGCCAAATTGACCATGGAAGTCTGCCAACCCAAAATTTTTCTTGCATGCGTAGCAAGAAGCAAGCACATTTCTTTCTTAAAGAAGCAAACACATTTTTTGCCACTGAGTTATTTTTATACCTGTTGAATTATCAGCTCTTTTAACTGTATTTTTATTTACGAGGTAGGACTCGTTTTTACGGAATTTGATCTTATAAAATCAGCAATTTGTAGTGTTATGAAGCATCAATGGGACATTTCATTGTATGCCATCAGTCTAGATTGCTTTTCATCTTCAGATGAAAGCTTAAATTTTTAGAAAAACATTTTAGATTTCAAGGGGACTTCAAACCTCTATCTAACCCACTGTGCCTATTTACTGTTGATTGAGTTTTTTCCTTTGTGGTTATCATAATCACTATGGTTAACCAATTTGTGTGTTTTCAAAGGCTGCTTCTATGCTGCTACTCTTCCTGACCTTCACTTGGAATGCTCTGGAATCTTATTCTGGAACACTTGCTGTCCTTGGCACTGTTCTGTAAGTTGTATATGTCCATAGTTCAGGTTCAGTTTCATTTTCCATCTTTGTAGGATTGTTTCGTCTTTAATAGTATCGTATTGTTTGTTACTTTCTGCAGTTATGTACTCTCCTTTTCTCTTGGCGCCGGTCCAGTACCTGCTCTGCTACTTCCAGAGATATTTGCCTCTAGGATCAGAGCCAAAGCAGTGGCATTGTCTTTGGGCATGCATTGGGTAAGAAAATCTACGTAATTTGTCCACCACCAACTTTCTGCACCTCTAGGTTTTCTCTTTGCATTCGATATCACTTGTTTCCCGATTAAATTTGTGCACCACTTGAGATGGATATTAAAGAGTTTTAGACTTTACATGGGAGGTGGGAGTGAGGAAATTTTGTAGTTTAAACGGTAGCAAGTGTAGTAAGCATAATTACTTTAACCTAATAACGAGCGTTATCATAAAAATGCTTTCTCAAGCTAGAACATTGGATTGAGAATTCAAACATATTTCTTAATATTTAAAGCAAGTTAATTGAATCTGTTTATGTGTTATCAACTCGGTCAAAGTCATCCTTGCTTTGTTTTTCTCTCGCACAGATGTCCAATTTCGTGATCGGCCTGTACTTTTTGAGCGTTGTAAGTAAGTTCGGAATCAGCACGGTGTACCTGGGATTTGCGTCCGTTTGTCTTCTAGCAGTCATGTACATAGCTGGTAATGTTGTGGAAATAAAGGGCCGATCTTTGGAAGAAATCGAGCGTGCTCTGAATCCAGCTATCTGAGTAATACGTTGACATGGTTGAGGAAGACATATTTGAGATGGCTTTTCGGACAGTTCAATTTACATTATACTGTTTTTTGTTCGACCATATGGTAATATGTCTCTTATCCAATTTATCTGATAACTTGATCTCGGTGGTCTGTAAGAGCATTCAAGTGAAGGGCCTAACTTGAATATAAGCTACACATTTTTGTGCTTATAAATCAAACTTCATCATTCCTCGAGTAATTTGATCTAGAGTAGTCATTGGTATTCTTAGCAAAAATATTTAAAATTTATTTATATAAAATTAGCTGTCAAACCATTTAATTTTCAAGAGAATTTAATAGAAAATAATAATTCTAATAATATTAAAAATAATATAAAATTACATCCTGGATTCAAACTAGATGATCGACTTGAGATGTTAGAATTTCAAATTCGATCTGGAGCTTACCGATGTTGATTCAAGTTTGATGTGTTAATTACAAATCGTTTGAGTAAGTTATATTTGATCGATGATATTGAGTTCGATTATAACATATTTACGGATGAGTTTGTGGACGTTCAGAACTTATTCAATGAGGTTTATCCATGTAGCGTGATTCGCAAACTATTTTAGAGATAATAATTTGATTTGAGAAGTTTTGTGGGATGAATTTCAAATGATATTCATATTCAATGTAATATCTGAAATCTATTACAAATATAATTGAAATTGTATAGCTTGATATGTGATGAATTTAAAATTTACTTGAATTTTTCTATCAAAGCAAGTTAAGGAATTAAAAATCCATCATAGATTATATTTGAACGATTTGATTACATATCCACTACCTCAAATCTATTGTATTAATCTGATCTCAAAATTAAATTGAAAGATTTGAAATATTTTGTATTTGTCAAATATATTTTTGTGCTTTAATTTCAAATCAAGTCTTCAAGTTCTTCCTCAAAAAACACAACCTTGTAATTAAATTTAAGCGATGTGAACTTGCTACTACTATACCCTAATTATAAGATGATTTTATTATAGAGGAATATGAATAATAATTTTTAATAATTATATTTCTTTAATATTTTCACAATATAAATAATTTTCGTGTATTAAAATAAGTGAATCATAAAATTTAATCAAAGTTTGTCAATCATGCTCAGCCAACTTTACTAATGGTTAAGGGTGTTCATCGGTCGGTTCGGTTCGGTTTTCGGTTTTTTATTTCGGTTTTTTCGGTTTTGACATATATAATTCGAAACCGAACCAACNTTTCTACCAAAACGGTTTGGTTATTTCGATCGGTTAATTCGATTTTAGTATAATTATTTAAATTAATAATACAAATATATCGTAAAATATAATATGTTAACTTTCTACATGTTTTCTTAGTAAAATATTTAAATATAATGTCTAAATTAATTATAGAAACAAAAATCAACTAAAATAATTTTTCATTCACTAAATATCATATCAAAATATATAATATAAATAAAATTATAAAAAAAATTATTAATTTAATGAAATTTCGGTTTTTTCGGTTTTGACATATATAATTCGAAACCGAACCAACTAAACTTCGGTTTTAACATTTATATCCGAATTACAAAATTCGGCTTTCGGTTCGGTTTAGTGTTCGATTTTTTCGGTTTGGATTTTCGATTTTATCCGAAGTTTGAACACCCCTACTAATTGCTTGAATCTTTTGTGGAAAACGATTGAATATATCAGAGGGCGAAAAGGAGATTAGTCAAGATTGTGCTCTGGCATAAAGTAATTTGCTCTGGCACAGTAAAACTTGAGAATCTCACAAAAACAATGACACCACATAATTTTTCTCATTATTATAAATATAATATTAGTTAATAGTTGGCACTGTCCCTGTCATTTTACCCAGCAAAAGAATCTCCGCCGGCGGCCAGGACTCAAAACACCGGAGCTGGAAGCGAGGTCTGATGGAGGAAGATTACTTGAAGTTATTCGTGGAGGAAACTTCATGGTACAATGACATCGTATTGGGTTCGATGCTTCCGGAGAAGTGGTCCTCTGCGCTCCCTCACTTTTACAGAGGGTGGCTACGGAACTACATTGGAGGCACTTTGCTTTATTTTATCTCTGGAATTTTGTGGTGTTTCTACATCTACCACTTGAAGCGCAATGTTTATGTTCCTAAAGGTATTTTTCAGTTTTACCCTGGTTCTAATTTTTTGATGGGATTTTCTTTTTTCGTTTCTGTACTTTTTTATTCGTTTTGTTAGTCTACCTTACCAAACATCAATCGTTTCTATTTTATATAGGTTAATTTTATTTTGGTGTTTAAAGCTTGTGCCCATTTTGTGCTTTAATGGTGATTGATGTGTGCTTTCTTGCTTTGTTTTGTTTTGTTTTTCTTTTCTTGAAGACGCAAATAGTTTTACGGTGTCCTTTGTTGAATCTGCTGCCAATGTAGTTCTATTCGGTTTCATTTTTGCTGCTTAAATTTTGATCTGGCAGATATCGTCAACTGTCATTTTTAATTAAATTCCTGAATCTTTTCTGCTACACAGTAGTAAACACATGTTTTCGATTGACAAGGTTATTTGGATTGTTTTGTACTGGATTTCGTTCTCTTACTGGCCTTAACTGTATCATAAATCTTGTTAAATTTTTTAATAGTATATTGAGATGATAAAGCGAAACCAGGATCATTCTCTGCATCAAGTTTATCAAGTGACGTGAATAGTTTCTTTATTTGTTGATTCTGTCACTTAACCAGAAAGATGTCGGGAGCATGTACTCTGCATGAAAGTTTTTGTGCTATGTATTAGCTTTCCAATGAAATTGGTCTCATTTCATTTGGACTAATACGCAGATAATTATGCTAAAAACCGTAACATGTGTCATTTTTCCATTGCGGTTCAGCATACTTTTCAAACACAAATCAATTTCTAATACAATCTTTCATTATCTCCACCTACTTTCTCACTTTCATTATCAATTATATACGTCATACACGTAACCACATAACAATTTCATGAATTATCGCTAATCAAAATAGGATTTACAATAATACGAGACACGGTCTTTACAAATTGTATAGCTTGATATGTGATAAAATTTAACTCTCATACAAAGTCACGTTCATTGACTATGTGATATTACTTGTGAAACATAGAAATTAAGGGGCAGATCTTATCTGGGTCAGCATGATACACCTTTTGCTTGTAAAATAATTCGAGATTTTATTTGAAGTTTTTCTTTGAATCCATGTTTCACCCTGCAATTACAGTAGATCGTCCCTCCTCATTTCCACCCAATTTTTTGGAACCAATCTTGATACTAGTATATTTATTCTTAATTTTACTTGGTGTAAGGAATACATGTCCATGATAACCTGTTTGTTTACAGATGCCATTCCTTCGAAAAAAGCCATGCTTTTGCAGGTAGGAGTTGCCATGAAATCCATGCCATGGTACTGTGCTCTTCCGACAATATCTGAATACATGATTGAACATGGATGGACAAAGTGTTATTCGAGGATAAGTGACATTGGTTGGATTCCTTACCTTTACTATATGATTATCTATCTAGTAATCGTGGAGTTTGGGATTTATTGGATGCACAGGGAGTTACATGACATAAAACCGCTCTATAAGTATCTTCATGCCACTCATCACATTTATAACAAGCAAAATACACTTTCTCCCTTTGCTGGTAAGTTCTTATTTATATTATCTTTTACATCTCCTAGTATGTAATGAAATAGCCACACTCAAGTTATGCAAATATCGTGTGTAATTTATTTCTTTGCAATTTTGGTTAGAAGTTATGCCTCTCCAACTTTGGTCTTAGAGAAATTACACAAGTCTTGAAGATTGGCAATGCTCTATGTGTCAAAATAACTAGCTTTTAATATTGGGAACAGACTTTGGGCCTTTGAGATAAAAACAGCTTAAGTTAATTTTATTCAAAAATATATTGTCACTTTAACAATTTTGCCATCTGATCTCTGTTGAACGTGAGTACACGAGTTTCTGTGGAAATTAACATTTATTCATCAATCGGATGCATATTCTCACTTTGTTTGGAATAGGTCTGGCTTTCCACCCGCTCGATGGGATATTACAGGCGGTACCTCACGTCATAGCTCTCTTTTTAATACCAGTGCATTTCACAACACACATAGCACTTTTATTCATCGAGGCCATATGGACTGCAAATATTCATGACTGCATACACGGGAAATTATGGCCTGTGATGGGCGCAGGGTACCACACAATTCATCACACCACTTATCGTCACAACTATGGCCACTACACGATATGGATGGACTGGATGTTCGGAACTCTTCGTGATCCAATGGAAGATGAGGCCAAGAAAATCTAATATAAGTGGTATTAATTCTTTATGTACTTGTCTATTTAGTGTGTGCATCATTGGGTTGTATGACCGTGATTGTGCTATGTATGTAAATTTAAGCTTGGTAGATGCTCGGAAGGGAGGGGTTTAGATGTTCTTGAAACAAGTCACAACATATATTCAATCTTTTTCAGCTACAAGTTGACCTTTGATGCATTTTTCATGATTGAGTTTTGGGCAATGTCATTTTTTCAATACTGTGCGATTAGTGGCCACCTTGTTGAGATGAACAGATAGTCAGTAGAGCAAAATGTACTTGAAAAATAGCTTCCAATGAAAATTATCTGAACCAGCCATTGTTGGATAAGGATTCCATACTCTCTTCAAGAATTTAAAGCCAAATTGTAGAATTAATCGCAATATTTGGTTTTATTTCAGAAAATATGCTCAGTTTTGTTTGGACCCAAAAAAAGAAAAAAAAATTGCTGCACGCATCAAAGTACGGGAGAAGAATAGATAATATTGTTATATTTCGTATTAATACCATATATATTGGATGCTCAGGCTTGTTGTATTGCTGATATTTATGTCAAAACTTGATACTTTAGTTACGTCGATTGATAGTCCGTTCAAGAAATTATACCAATGTCGAGTGTATTGAATTCTACTTGTTTCGTGTTTTCTGGCATTGGGCAGGCATCAACCCTCGTACATGAATTTACGAAGTCGCAATGACCACGAAGTTGCCCGGGCCTGGTCATTGCGACTCCTTTTATGAGGAGGCGCCCCTTTTCACAAATTTACAGGGCTATTTTGTGAAGTTTCTTAGAGTGAGTTGTTTCACGCTTCAATGTATTTTCTACCTACCCTCCTGTGTCGGTTTATACTATGCTTGATTGTTGTCGTGTAAGCAACCATGTAAAAATTGAAATTTGGCTTGTTATTTTGTGCAAAATTATGACCTCGTTTTTGTAAACTATGTTCCACATATTGAACTATATGTCTATGATTTTTTAAGTGTTGTCCTATGCTTTTTTTTTTTTTTTGTTGTAAATATAAGAACACAGCTTAAAAATAAAAGAAGTCACAAAATTTTTTTTCTTTCTTATCAAGGTCATTTCTTAAAATACACTACTTAATAGTAGTGTTCTAAAATATGCGGATTAAACGCGAAGCGTGAAGAAAAAAATTTGCTTTGAGCAAAAACATGAAGAAAAAAAACAATCAAACCTAATGTTTGACCACATTAAGCGTGAAAGCGCGAAAAATCTTGATTAAACTTGAGTTTTTTTAGGTAAAATTTGAAATTCACTTTTGTTTAAATTGAACTTTTAAAATTTAAGTATTTGATCATATGAAATTTTTAAACAAAATAAAACCCTAAAGACACATAAATGTCATTTAATTGTTACTTTTTTATAGTAAAAAATATCTAAAATTTAAATGTTTATTCTTACATTTTATATGTTGATATGTTCTTTTGATCTATTTATTGAATTGATATAATTAAATTATAATAAAAATCACCAAACCTTATTTGACTTACTTTTAGCACGAAAGAGTACATAATTATTAAAATTACAAGGAAAGTATAATTTTGATTCAATATACACATTTTTTGTTATGTATTTGTAAATTTACGATATTAGTAAAAATTTCATTATTTTTTTTTACCAGAGTGTCATGACTCATGAGTCATGTCATAAGATACATCAACAATATTTATTATCATGTCAATACTCTGTTGAAAATGATTATATTCGACAAATTGTAAACAAGCAAACTAAGATGGTAAATTGATCGATAAAACGATAATTTTTTTTTTTTGAAAAAACATAATTTGTAAAGCCGAAATATTTCTGAAATTAATTTAGTTTACTTTGTGAATTTCCTGTCATGCCTATTTCACTTATTTTTCATCAAATAATTAACATCTCATTTATTCACACAAACACCACAATTAATTTACTTTTATTTGCAAAAAATAATACCGAAACTATAACATTATTAAAAATACTAAAAACTTAAAAATAATCAAAAAGTATTTGGGAGAGCTTCTGTTTATTTTTAAGTGATTATTTTGAAGTGGCTGAGAAGCAAAAATAGTAAGTGTGAAAATAAAAGTTTAAAGCTAATATAAGCTAGAATTGAAGTGTTACGAGAAACTTAATTTTTAGTGAAATGACAATAACATTCTTAATGTACGTAATTTATCCTTTTAATTATCTAAATTTTGGTACTCACGCAATTAACATTGTATTTATATAATTATTATTACATTTTGAATATTCTATATTAAAATTAATCTATCTTTTTATAAAATAAATGTTTGAAAATCTATATATGATTAATAAAAAATACATGAAAAATATTTGTATAAATGCACACAAATATAAAAAAAATTGGAAAAACAAATTATAAAAAAAATGCAAAATATTTTTTTAAAAATAAATGCTTGTAATATTATAAGATTGGAACTTTATGAGTTTTATTCAAAATTCTTAAAAACTGATATATAAATAAAATTTAACATTTTACAAAAAACTACAAAAATATTTATAAAAATTAAGAACAATGAAAGAATATGATAAATTTTTAAAAATACAAAATTCAAATTGTAATTTTAAATTATCAACAAAAAAGTAGAAGCAGAAAAAAATATGTCAATTTTACTTCTAATTTTTTAATAAAAACTTACAAAGTTGAAGCAAAAGCTGATATTTTCAAATACCTCGAAGTTCTTCTGTCCAATTAAAATTTTAAAAATATTTTTTAAAAATTCCTTCAAACACTCTCTAATTAGTTTTGTTTGCTTCTGCTTGTAGGCCGCAAAACCTGCATCGTTTAATTATATTTTATTTTATTTCTTAAAATAGTACACGTTTTATCATAATCAAATCTCATGAGGAATTTCGAAAAGTTCAATATTACTTTAATATTCTATATCTTCTTCCTTGCTTTCATGCTTCTTTTCTGCTGGTCAAAAAGATGTTCTCTGCCCTCTAAGTTTTCACTTCTTTTTATTGAGATCAAGGTTTTAAGTTCAAACTATATGGAATTCTTTGTTCCTTCCGCTGATTCAGATGTAAATAACTAAATCCCAAAAACTAATTTAATACGAAAAGATTGTGACAACTAACACACTTGTCTCCGAGAAGAGCTCTTATACATATTAAGATTGAGATTTGGACATATCTTAATCACAAAAGTTAGTTTAAGGAGATCGTCCAAGTCTTTATATATAACTTTCAATGATTTTATCCAATCGACGTGAGAAAACTATAAACTTCAAAATTCTAAGATCATTTTTTAGCTATTAATTTCTGTTTTCGCTCCATGCCATAATGCTAACCGAATCCATTTATCCGAGATATACTATCGTTAATGAAAAATTTACCACTCCAAAATTCAATTTAATTGATTGGTATCGATTATTTAATTAAATTAAATCAATTCATTTTTTTTTAAAAAAAATGTATGTATCTACATAACATAAGTAATTCTATAATTTGGAAGGAAAATGTAGTATTAGAGAGTCCCAACAAATAATTAATTTATGATTGAAATTATGGAGTCCAAAGACAAAACAAAGTAGAAGAATAGGACAACTAATTTTTAATGTTCGTACTGCTCAGGTATGGCGACGAGCACCGGCCGCCACGCTCTCCTCATCAACCGCTGCCGAAACGTGGCCGAAAGCGGCCGGTACCCAGTCCCCCTGACGCCACCGTCGGACACGGTGTTGGTCGTCAACAACCTTTCCAGAACATGATTCTCCGAGGCCCTCTCTACGAAATCCGGCGGCGACGACACGAATAAATCCTCGAGCTTCCGCTTTGCGGACAACTCCATCTCCGGCGAGATCCCTTCATCACTATCAGGAGAAGCCTCATCCGGAAGGGTTCTCCCACCGAGCAGCATTCGAAGGGTTTTCTTCCTGCGGAGGTGGATTACTGGGCTGCTGGTTGGGCTTCTAGTGGGGCTCCCAGCAACCGCACACTTTGCCGCTATTAAGAGCTTGAATTTCTGAAAAGCGGCCATATATATATATCCTTCAATCTCGGTTGCTGTGGATCAGCAAATGAAATCAGATTACGATTTAGCAAGATCTTATTCTTGTGTGAGTGAGTGTTATTCTGTGTAGTGTAGGTTCGAAGAGAAGAGAGGGGGCTTTAAAATCAGTACTTGGAAACTTCGCTCATGTTTTCATCAATTTCTTCATTTTGTACGATAGTTGAATCTTTATGAATTAGACTCTACTTTAGGTATCATTCTTTAAGTACACGTGATTTTTAAAGAATCAAAGGCGAAAAAAATCTAGAAAACAGAAATTAATAAGTAAATCATACAAATTTTCCATACCAATTTTAACTCCAAATATTACTGGGGAAGAACTACTCAGCCACAGAACTTAAGCTATGTATATTCCCTTGGAACTTATGGTTCAAACCATGCAATTTTTAAACAAATACATACTCTTTCCGTCCCACTCATATATACTACATTTTCTTTTTTATTCTTCTCAATTATATAGTTAAATTTCTATATTTAGTATTATTTTTCCTATTCTTTTACCGATCAACTCCTATTTAATTTACTTTGTTAATTATCAATTTGTTCATTCAATCTTGAAAATGCAAAAGTATTAATTATTATATTTATCGGTTAGTTTTGGAAAGCCCACCATTCTTCTTGGTTTGATGTCCTCATTTATGTTAAAAAAATTAAATGCCCGTGTGGAAGATTTTGTATAATTTTTTTTTAATCTTATTAGACGGTATAAAATTTTGGAATCATTAACTATTTGCATAATTTTTTTTTTTTTTATCTTAGTCTTCATAAAATAAGAAATTATTTAATAACATTTATTTCCTTTCTTAACATGTGTAACACGCACACAGCCCCGAGTATTAACATTTAAGGTACCGTTTGGTTCGCAATATTATTTATCCATATTTTTATCCAATCTAATCTCATGTTCGGTGCACCATATTATTTATCCATCTACCAATCATTTATTTTACATCAGTCAAATCATCAATAGTTTATCTCACATCAATCAAATCATTGAATTGAAATTACAATATTACCCTTAATAAATAATATTATAAATATTTTCAAAAGGACAAAACGGTAATATCACATTATCTCAAATTTAATCAAATAAATCAATCAAATCAAACATTATGTTAACTATCATTTTTATATATTTTATTATTAAAAAATATTACTTATCTCCATATTATTTGTCCCATAACACGAACCAAACGGTAAATACATGGAATTTGATGAAATTTTTACAGCGTACGATCACATCTTAACGAGTTTCGTGAAGTCATCTCTCTGTGGCTTAAACACCAAGCGGATAAGTTCAGCCACTAGAATTAGGTGTAGAGCTGCTACTTCCCCATTTGTTGGCAACAACCGAATCCGGCGATAGATGGTCCACTATGACGTTGAGCAGTCTTGCATCTTCATCCACCAAAATGTCGACTACTTCTGCCTTGTTCACATTCAGATCCTCTTTCTGAATCCCTCTCAGAACCTCAAGAACATCTTCCATCGAGGGTCTCACATGACTTTTATGTTGCAAGCATCGAAAAGCTAATTCCGCTACCAATGTAACCATTCTTCGCACTGTACTATTCGTGTCAAAACCAAGATTTGGATCCACCAACTCATGCAACCTTCGGTCCTGGATCTTGTTGATAGCCATGTTTGATAAATTGATATCTTGTCGGTGTCTGTTTGTGTCCACGGCCTGTAAAGATGATATAAGCTCGACTAACATCACCCCAAGGCTATACACATCACTTTTTTCCGTGAGTTGGTAACACTGGTAGTACTCGGGATCGACATAGCCAGGAGTTCCCTGTGGGGCCGTCGATACATGGGTGACATCCGTGGGGAACAATCTTGACAGCCCAAAATCAGCAACTTTTACGTGAAAATCATGGTCTAGAAGAACGTTGTTGGTTTTAACATCACGATGGATGATATCTGCTTTGTGAAGATACGTGAGCGCTTCAGCTGTTTCAATGGCTATATTCAGCCGAAGTGGCCAAGATAGCAAGCCTGATTTTGCTCGTTTCCCATGAAGATGATCAGCCACTGTTCCATTTTGGATGTACTCATAAACTAGTATTAGCTCTCGGCTGCGCCTGGACGTGCATCCATAAAGCATCACAAGGTTTTCGTGCCTCAAGCGGGTCAGAATCTCGACTTCATTCATGAATTGCTCCACGCGTCTGACATTGCTTTCATATAAACGCTTAACTGCAACAGCACGACCATCAGCTAGCACCCCTGTTTCGAATAAAAAAGAAGAAGATCTCATCTTAGATAACCGTGGGCTGAATTAACCACGTCAAAAGGGAATAAAAAAAGGCTCGTGTGTGTATACCAAAATATACAGTGCCGAATCCACCATCTCCAAGTTCCCTAGAAGGATCAAAGTTATTTGTAGCTTCTTCCAGTTCAGCATAGGCAAAAACATGTGCCCCGAAATATGTGCTTCCCCGACCCAGTTCAGATTTCGAAGATGGATATGAAGGGATGCTTTTACTGAAATTCATTGAACTGGGAAATAACGGACCTTTGCTCAGGGAAAGGGCGGCAATATGCTTGCTCATTTTGTCAACATTTTCGGTTGCAATCTGCTTTTTACGCCTCTGTTTACAGCAGAAAATCAAGAATCCGGAACCAACACCAGTAAGAAGTGAACCAGTTAGGGCCAGACCTGGATCAGCACAAAGAAAGAACATCAAATCAAAACTTAAAGTGTAATGCATTTTACGAAAGTGGATAGAATTTTGTTCTATTAATGAAGATCATACCAATAATCAATCCCATTTTCTTCGAAGAGCTATTTCCTGCAGTAACAATCCCCGAAAGCTTAGTTAAAATGATCAGATGATATAATTCACCATTAAGACAAAACAAAATTACCGATAAAATTTTCTCCAAAAAAAATAATTTTTGCCGACAACATCATACGAGAAACCAAGAAAGCAAGGCATGTAAGTTGTCGTGGCTCAAAACGTTGCATGACAAAAGTCGGTATTACCTTCAGAAGCATTTGGATTAGCTTCTGGAGTAAGTGTTACAGCAAAAGGATAAGGCATATCTCCACAAATACAAACGGGTTGGACCAAACCCGAATCGAACCCGCATCGCCCGCCTAATCTACTGCACTCAGAGCACCACTTCTCATACGGGTCGACATGATTCACACCAAAACCTTCCGTTAATGGCTTCCCAAGTGTCAGCTGCAAACTTGACAGCAGATTGCCAAAATCCCTCAAAACATGCACCTTAATACTTACGTTAGAGTATAGAATCCTCAAAACCGGGTCCGTTGGTACCGGACCAATTATATAATACGCATCGGTGAAACTGAAGCCACTGGATTGTACTGGAAAAGATTGGTCGGTGTCACTGACATCTGCCTCCCGGTAGTGTTGCATCCATAGAACTAATATCTTTATTTTGAACACCGTTGTAAGAGAACAACGAAGAATTGAGGGTGGTGTTGCGGAATTCCGAAGGGCAGGTAGTAGTGTACAGGTCGGAGCGAGACAGAACGAGAGTTTTCTGAATTTGATTCAGTTGCAGGATTCTGTAAACGAGTGAATCATGCGTCACTCGGCGATCGAGCAGGTGAATGAGAATTCAGGAAGGCAGCAGTAGGAGGGGCGGTCTCCGCCGGTGAAAGGATAGGTTACGTTTGTGATGGCGCCGCATGAAAAGGTGCGGTCGCAGTCGGGGAATGTGGCGGCGACGTCCTGGGAATGCACCGCCGTGAAAGGCTCGCGGCCAGTGTGATGAAAAGAGGAAAGGGAAGCATTTGGTGGAAGTGGAAAGTGATGAGGTGTCCGAGTCATTATCATGTTTACTGTAAATAAAGGGTGACGAATTTGGAAGGTTGAATATTTGGTTGGCTTAGGTAGACTAAGGAAGAAGGCAATGTTAGCCTACATGTGTGTTAATAGAGCCAACCCTATTTTTGCTACAAATTTATGTTCAAATAACTCAATTAATTTTATACTAAGACAATTATTTTTCACCATTAAATCAAAATTATATCGGGACGGTCGATGAAGCTGATGACGAATGATTTAGAGGTCGGTGGATTTGTGGATTTTGTATATCCAAGATTTGGAAAGAATATCAGATCGAAACACATTTATTTACCATATTGATTTTTTGTGCACATGGGTCCAATTTTGATGATCATGATCGGTGGACTGAGCTGACGTTTGCTATTTATATTTTCTAATATGAACCAGACGACTAGACCACCGCTTCTGACCTTTTACCAAGTATTTCGGATGAAATTAACAGATACAGAACCAACAAAAAACATGTATCTTGATTAGAGTAGCTTCAAAATTCTTGGTGTTAACTGTAGAAAAGCTGTCTAATATAATATCGCTCATAATTTTTTGCAATGAAATGAAGTGATTGCAATTTATTAAGATACAGTTAAACATATGTAATTCCGAGTAAGAAGGAAGCATTATGCGTACCCGGAAACGGGGGCGGAGACGATTGGGGAATAGGGGCCGATTCATTAGCAAATATTTTGCAAGTGTCGGCCAGATATGGAGGACCAGAGCAAATGCAGTCCGTTTGATTATTTTCGAAATTGAATCCACATCTTCCATTGGATTCAGTACACGCAAGACAAGCTTTGCTATCAAGTTCCCACTTAATCTCAAATCCCACTCGAAGTACATCAACCAAACCTGTTGAATTCCCATTCCCAACGTACCCATTCCCAGGCCCTGGAACTACGACGCTAGCATTACACTTTCCAGGGCCCAAGTTTCCGGGCAACAGATACACGTTTATTAAATCACCGTCAATCAACCCACCGCTCCAACAAGAAAGAGGGTTCAAACCCGGATATTTCGAGGCCGGGCAACCATACAAGAACGTGTAGTTTGTATACATGGATGCATAATCAAAGACGGTGTAGTCTAAAGTGGTGTTGACCATCTGTTGTGGGCAAGTTTCCACCACGATGTCGTCTCTCACGACTCTCATGATTTGAGCGGTTTGATTTATTTCCAGAACCTGATACATTGTGTCTATGAGGTTGATTCTTGTTACGTTGCTTTGGGGATCACAGCTGAGGATGAAACTCGGGTGGCCGCAGTAGGGAGGATCTTGAATATCCCGGAAAGGGTAGCCGATTCCGTTGATTGTACTGCCACAGTTGAAAGTGTTGCTGCATGACTTGTAGAGTTTTTGGGGATCGCTACATCCACTGGGGGCTTGGAATATTATAACAAATAATTTTACTGCTAATACAAGACGAAGGAACCTAGAAATCCAGTGAGCGTTCATTACAAGAAAATTTGTTGGGAAAAAATGGAAGATGTATTATTTAAGATTAAAAGAAGAGTTTAATCATATGGAAAGGACTTGAAAATAGGTAGGAAGTTGGGTCTTAATTCAAGAGTGTGATTAAAATGGAAAAGTGGAGATTGGACACTTACTCAAGCAACTACGTCGTATAAAACCACGGACTTGGTAAATGAAATGACATTAAATAATGATTTAAAAAAAAAAAATCGTTCACCTACTACTTTGCAAGTCAATTATTGTTGGAAGAAATGGTAGTAAGTGTTACGGATATACATGATTCCTAAAATTGAATGTCAACAACAATACGTCAATCTCTCTATCTATGGCTTAATTAATATCCAAGATATCTAATATTACAAAAAAGAAACATCAGAATCCCCCTTACTTAAAGTCCCAGGTTCCCTAATAAAAAATATATTTGATCAAAAAGTTTTTTCCTCAACAAATTTAATTAATTGGTTGAGAATATATATATACATAATACATAATTAATAAAACAAATGAAAATAGTGAATTAATTTAAGAAGCACGTCCAAATCTTCTAGCTATGTGGGTAGGTAGGACGTTGACTAAATGTACCTTGTTTGAGTGAAAATATATAAATTCTGAAGAGGAAGACAGTATCATTCATAATTGATGACGAGCACTAAGCTGGCATATTTGGAGTTCGGTGTGTTTGCTTGTGAAAGACTTTTCAACATGTACGTTAACAACTAAGTCTAGCTTCATTGATTTATATATATTTATTGCATTAATAATATGCGTATATACATGCATTTTACATTTATTAAAGATGCATATCGTGAAGTAACATGTTAATTACTTTTAATTCTTAAGAGTTACATATATATCATGAATCAATTGTTTGAACGGATGCTTACTCTGTTTTGTCTCGTTTTCAGATCTCTACAACGTTTGTGGAAATATGAGACAAAAATATGTTAAATACGGTGCAAGGTAGTGCACAAGTAACTCATGCACAGGCGGCAACATCGTACCCTCATCTCTCTCCCAAATCCAACATGCTTCTTTCTATCTCCAGTTTAAGCTGCTATCTTGAAGTTGAATCCTTGTTCCATCACCGAAAATCATAAAACACTGTAGCTGATAGGAAACATCACTCTTATAAAGTAGTACCGGAAATCGTGTACCAAAATTCACCTCTCTCTATATGTCCTTCCTCAAGGAACCAAAGTGGCCAGGGCGTGCTAGAGCAGCCCTGGATATTCCAGCACTGTGTTTCTGAGTTACTTTCTGAACCGCTGATCTTGATGATTTGATAAGGGTGGTTCATGCCCAAAATTTAATAATTTTTGTTGTTTAATCATCTGGTAATCTTACAGTTGAATTGGTGGCCGCATGTTGAGTATTGTTCGTTTTCGTGGGTTAAAACTGGAAAAAGATGCATTGAAGAAAGAAAAATATCGTGTGGCACTTGGTGATCGATGATTTAAGCATTTCATGGTTTATATCCGACTGCTACGGAAAGATTGTAGTACTTGTACTTTGGCATGTAAAAATATCGTAATCATGTTAAACAGAAAGCAAAACAATTTAAGAGATCGGACAGTGAACAGAAGACTCCCAGTGTACTATATTGTATATGAAGCAGCACCTGCGTACGTAATGAAACAACTGCTAACTACAATTTTGACGGCCAGCATGCATAATACCGTGTTTTATCCATCATGATGATATATGTTAAATTTGTCTAGGTTCAATACGAACTCACTATTTTGATAGAAGATTTGAAATCATCACACATTATAAATTGGTCAATTTAAATATCAGCCAACAAACTCATTTTTCTTACCATTTCTCGCCATGATGCATGAAACCATCCAAAAACAACACACAAAGTTTATTTAAACCTATCAAGTTTGGAGTTTGCTTACTACTTCTAGAATTTTTCTCTCTAAAGTTTCAAAGCAAATCTTCCCTATCATGTGATAACACGACATGAGATCCGATAGCTGTTCTACTGACATTTTCCCCAACATGTTTCGTGCTAATTTCTCTTCCTCTCCATTCACTTTCAATCTCTCCAAATATGATGACGCATTCCTCACAATTGCACCCATCTGCTTTAATATAGTCTCTTGCTGTACACTCAAAGCTATATTGAACTGCAACATTCAAGAAACAATAGCAAGGTAAGTTAATATCCTTGGCCTTCCAGATATGAATATGAAACACTCATATAGATATATAGATGTATAACGTGTCTCTTTTCGAATTTCAAATATGTTTATATGTATACCTTTTTAACCCAACTATACAGAGATACTAACAAATACACTTATAAAACTCCTGAAACAAACATATGATTTTCATGATCGAACTATAGGAGTCCTGCCGCCTTATAAGAAGATTTAGGATAATCGTTTCATTATAACCTAAGTTTAGGTGATGTCAAGGAAATACATTTCATTTTTTCGTTTACAAACTTAATTATTTTGCATTATTTACTAGATTCCAATCCAGAAGCCGTTAATGAACTTGAAGCAACATACAATGTACTAGCACAAACTAGATCAAGATCTGGGGATATGTACAATTATAAATAAGTGGACTATGCTTCATCGATACCTCTAAAAATGCAACACCAGCTCCAGTTCGGATTCTTTAGAAGAATTTGTTTTATTATCACATTCATATGCTTTCTTGGAATAAAAAAAACTCCAAATTAACTATAATCTTTCTCATATTCTCTAAGTCTCTGTCGAGCTTCCTCAAATTTGGCACACTTGTCAAATTATTCATCTTTTTCAGATGGGCAGGCAACAACTTCTTTGCTGAACTTTAGTAAAATTCCCAATATAAGATAACTTGCATATTATTTTCCATGATTGTTTAGATCGATATACATTAAGAAATCAATTGATCACCTTATAAGCAACATAACAATAATTCAGAGTAATCGAACTCATCGAAATCTGGACGTCTCATCCTCTCTGGATAAAACTGAAATCTAATTATGAATTTCGCCTCTTTCGGATTATACACATCTGGATCATAAAAGCCTTCAATCAAGCTATCTAGTGTGTATGCCATAGGAACAAATCTTTGAGCCAATCTCTTGACCCCTTGATGATGATAACTATTAACCAAAATCTCCATTTTCTCATTTTTTCCAAAGAATCCCGAAACCACTAGTGATGCAAAGGCGTGTTCTATAAAATTCTAATTGGATGTTGGTTCCCATCATAATCATCATAATGACATAATCCATATGCACCACTCTAGTTTTTCAAGGCCCTCTTTTGTCAATTCTTTATCAATATCTTGATAAAGAGTACCCCCAAATTTAAACAACTCTATATCAATCAAATCATAGACCAATAGATGAATGAAAAGAGTCCGTTATTCAAAATTTTTTCCTTAAAAATATCTCCACTTATATGGGTTTTTTTTATGTAGAAAGATGAATGTCGAACTCGATGCGCTGACTATTAGAATTTACAATAAGGTTAATTCATCCGTAGGTCAAACAATTTAAACATGTGGCAGGGTGTATTCATGCAACAGATTGTCACAGACGTAGCCCTTCTATGTACACATGCGACGTTTTCCCCTCGACTTCTCCCTTGAAAGTACTAGAAAATCTGCCATAAGAATGATCTTTGGTAGTTAAGTATATAAACAAACAAAAATGAGTTGGAGAATTCTTAAAGAGACAAAATACGCATTTGGTTGAACGAAGAAAGAATTTGTTGCCTTACAAATGGAGTCCTACTCTTATATATACAAGTTTCGTATGTTCTAGAATTTTCCACACTACTCTACCATAGAGAATGCTAGAACTTGTTATGCATTTACATCCTACAATATACAAGAGTTTTTTAAGATTGTCTAGATCTTCCTCCAAATCTCTACTTCCTTCCTAATTTCTCCGGAGACTTCTAGACCTAACAATTTCCATAATCTTTTAGATCCTTCTGTTAGGTAAGGGGTTGGGCCCACATATTAAATAAAATAATATAAAGCCTCATCCCACATCGGAAAATCTTGTAAAATTGAAATAGTGAATTAGATATAAATAGAGCTCAATTCCTTCAGTTATTGTATACCAAAATCAAAAACTTTTTAACTTTGATAAAAAGAGAGTGCATAGAAAAAAAGAGTGTATTTTTTTCTTGAGTGCGGGAATTCTCTTTGTGTGAGTTAGAGAAATTAATTTCTCGGTATACTCGGGTTGGGAGTGTGAGATATTGAGTGTATTGGTATATACACTTGTTGTAATATTTCTTCCAGTTATAAAAGTTGCAGTGCTCTGTGGACGTAGCCTATATTGGATGAACCACGTAAATCTTTGTGTTCTTGTTGGTTATTTTATTCCGCAAGATTTGGGTACTATATTATCATTGTGATCGGCATCTCTTCGGTGTAATTAATTACCCAACACCTTCTACATGGGCCTAGAATGTTCGAGCATTGTCCACAATTTTTAGGTCATTCCGCATGAACTTAGAACCTCCGTGACTTGTCCACATTGATCTAGGTCCTTCGGCTTGGACCTAGCTAGATCCTTCAAAGTCCTTCTAAGCCTTTTATAGAACATTTCATTGTCTTCAAGGAATGCAAGAGTGCTCAAGAAGGTTCTAGATGCCACTAACATCTGTGCCAGCTTCTTTTGCAAAATTCCTTGTGTCTTGCACGTCAAAACTGTCGGACCATGACAAGATACTCCTAAACTAGCAGGGAAATAATATACATACCTAGCCAAGCAAACTATATCCCGAAACTCATCACCTCGCACTTCTACTAATTATGGCCAGCCATACACGTTCCCTAATTTATTTATCGAGGAAATAATTTTCAAAATTCTAGAAAAATACATCCCCTAAATGTTATATTTTATTGCTTAAAATTTCAAAAGAATATTTGAGGAGATACTGCAGAGGAAATGAAATGAAGCACTTTTGATACAAAGTATGGAAATATATCTATGAGAAAGGAAGATTAAGAGTTTTGATTCATACCCACAAAATCCACAACTTTGTTCTTGCAAAAGCTTCGTCTGAAGACAATAAGAACACGATGCAATATTGTTGAGAGACCAGTGGCCATCTTTATTTAAAATTTAAAACAACTCTATATCAATCAAATCATAGATCAATAGATGAATAAAAAGATTCAGTTATTCAAAAGTTTTTTCCTTAAAAATATCTCCACTTTTATGGGTTTTATATGTAGAAAGATGAATGCCGAACTCGATGCGCCGAATATTAGAATTTATAATAAGGTTAATTCATGCGTAGGTCAAACAATTTCCTAAAAAAGTATTCTTATTTTTAGCTAATCCTCAATTAGTTACTCTTGTTTTGTGTTTGTGGTTAAATTCTTGTAAGAGGACCATGCTAGACTATGCTTAGCTACGAAACTAGGCATTGAAAAGAAACAAGGAATATATAGGGTTAAATGGCAAAAGTCTAAAAAGTGTAAATTGTGTTGATGATTCGTAAAAAAAAATTGACTTGTCTACACTTTTTTTATTCAAAATATTATTTTTTACTGTAAACATATCATTTTTATGAATTATATTATAAGAAATTGTGCTATAATATTGATTTGAATAAAAAATATTATTTTTTTAAGTAAAAATTATATGGTATAATATATGTTAATTTGAGTGAAAAATATTACTTTAATGTCGAAATTTTTACTTTTCACTTTAGGTATGAATCGATTCGACCAGTCTAACGAATATAAATTCATGCGACAATTGCACATGAGATCTGCTAATAAAATTAAAACAAGATTTTTAAAATCTGGACTCCAAATTCTATGAAAGGACGCTCTTCGGTTTCATTTTATAATATAAATATTTATCACTACATACATATATTTATAATATACTATCTATTATATATATATGTACGTCTATACTATGAAGCGTTAGGGTCTAAGCCTAATTAACTTTCATGTCTTTTGTATAATATTTTTAAGTACCGAAAATACCCATATCAAATTATAAAAAATAACAAATTTTTATTTAATTAAATATCATAAAAAAAACTATTTCAGTAAATTTGTAACTTATCCATATCCATCATATCTTATTCACTTTCAAAATTCATTTAAATTTAGAAAAGCATTAATTCATTGTTATCTATTAATATTATTAAATTTAAAAATAATATCAAGTAAGTAATGATTCACTTACCAAACAACAAAAATAAAGTCCTATAAATTTCACATTATGTCAACCACAAAATTTTCAAGCTTCACTGAAACCCTAGTTACGATCCTGTGACATCCAATACTTTTCCCTTGCAAGCCTGAAAATGAAGAAATCTGTTGCCAATGTTGCTTTCTGGTGCCTAGTGGTGGCGCTGGTCTGTGGAGCAAAGGAAACAACTGCCGCCGACTGCCTCCTGGTTGAGCTCGGCCCGTGCATGCCGGAAATAGTAGGCTCCGGCGAACCATCGGCTGATTGTTGCGTGAAGCTTAGAGAGCAGGTGCCGTGCCTCTGCATCTATATCAAGGATCCAGTCTTCAAGCCTTATTTTAAGTTACCAAACTTCCCCAAAGTTGTAGCCGCGTGCGGCGTCACCATGCCAACATGTTGAAATATTTTCCTATGAAATAAAATAGCCAAAGTGGTTATGCTTCTATCACTGTTCTCTTTTAACTTTACGAACTTATTCCGTTCAAAAATATTTTATCAGAACTGAGAATGAAAAAAATGCAGGTAGCGGCTTAAATTGAGGGACTAATACATCTCTAAGCTACTTTAAATTGTGTTAGAAATTAAAGTTGAAAAAAAATAATTTTTTAGTGTTTCAATCATCGGGTGCTCATATTTCTAATAGAATTTATTCATTTCAAAATTTTAAAAAACACGTTGCATTATGTGGTTTTAATAAAAAAAATATTTTATTTTTTATTATCCAACTTATATTTGGCAACAAATTATATGGATACAGCCTGGGAAAAAAAATCTCTCCAGACCTTTGCTACCGCCCACAACTATAAATGCCACTCCATTTCTTCATTCCCATCACACAAACATTGAAGCCCTACCTAGTACCTACGGAATATATATGCCATCCATTTTACTTTCTGCCTGCCCGAAAATGAACAAGTCGGCTGTTACTATTGCTTTCTGGTGCCTAACGGCGGTGCTAGTCTTCGGAATACAAGGAATGTCGGCGACGGTGAATTGCGACATAATGGTGCTCAGCCCCATGCATTGGGGCGATATTTGATGGCGCTCCTCCAATCCCGGAGTGATGTTCAACGCTGAAGGAGAAGGTGCCTTGCCTTTGCGGCTACATCAAGAATCCCTTATTTGCTCCTTATCTTACCTCACCAAATAGAAAGAAAATTTTTTAGCTGCCTGCAGTGTTCCATACCCGACTTGTTGAATCTATGTATCCGACTTATAAGTTATTTTTCATATAATTTCAAAATAACTAAATAATTTTTTGTGACCATAAGATATATATATGTGTGTTATTTTGATTTTAAATATAAACACATATACGTAAATGAATTTTTCTGACAATCATTTTTTTAATAGAAACTAATTATTATGAATTAGTCTAAATTAAAATTTAAAAAAATTAGTTTTGAAACCCAAGAAAATTTTATGGAAAATAGAAAATATGAGACTGAAATTGTACATTTTAAACTTGTGCTAATTAATAATTATAAAATTCAATTTTTTAATATATTTGTAAGCTAATCAATTATAAATAAAATTTAAATATATTATTGTGTATTATAAAAATCATGCATATTATGTTAAAAACAAGATATTAAGTATGTTTAAAAAAAATTAACGATACAAAAGAAGTGAAGAAATATATATATTTTTGTTGTTTATATGATATGGAAACGCGTTTATTAAGGCCTAAAATGAGTGCATTTACAACTTAAATTATTAGGTAGGGGCATTTGGCCATAATAGTTAACAAAATGGTAGTTGGAGTGTATATAAATAACATTCCTCTTTGAAATATCTCATATGACATTGGGTTAAGCGTTTACGAGTTAGCACGATACTATGATGGGTTACCTCCTGATAATTTTTTGTGCTTCAAGTTGTTGATGTTACTCCGATCTGGTTGACTATGTTAGTAGTAAAAGAGTGACGCTAGATATTAATAGACAATATTGTCTCAGCTAGGGACATATCCGACAATAAAGAAATTGTGAGACTAATATCAAAGTGATATGAAACAGTACCAGTAGATAGACACACATATCACCAGACTCATGGGCCTAACAGCTCGACTCATTAGCACCCAAGTTGGTGTACTCAGCGCTGCTACAAGTATAATGAAATAAAATTTGGCTTTGGATAACAACTCTAATTTTTTGCACAGTGATAAGCGTTTGATCCTAACACACACACACACATATATATATATCAATTATATTCTTTAATTTTATTAAATTTAAACATAAATCCAACTAAGAAAAACAATTATGTGTGGTAAAAATGTATTAGACCAATAATTATACTTAGAAAATTAGATCCCTGACTCAAAGTAATCCAGGTTGGGTTAGTAGTACTCTATGTTATACCGTGAGTGTTTCTCCACCTATTTCAATATAATTAAATCATGCGAGTCTCTCACATTTTTATGTAAGTTGACATATATTTTTGGTTCACTAAATTTTTTATTTTTTGTGTTTTTGTCCATTTGTTATTCAAAGTTTGTGTAGTACTTTGAATTTTTTAATTTTTTTCTTTTAGTCCTATGTTGCAAAGTGCTAGCGTGAGGGTGTGACATCGAAAAATACTGAAGTGAGATCGAAAATTGATGACGTACCTCGAAGCACGTTAGCGACTGGACCAAAACAGTTGGAAATTAAACGTTGGTGTATGAAAAACAAAATTTGTCAAGTTACTGGAACAAAACCCAAAACTATACAATTAATGAGTTTTTTTTTTAAATTTTTTCACTGGAAGTCAGTAAACCCCATCAAATATTGCTTATTTGGAACCGATTTTATTCTATGTGACTTATGTAGCGAAAATGAATTAACATCTAAATGCATATAGGGAAAAATAATGCAGAAAAGTAAAGAAAAATGTCACACAATATTCAAATTAGGAAAAAAAAACTAGCTTTTTCCTCTATTTTATCTAAAAAACTTAATTATGTTTATATTAGTATATGTAATATCGACTTTATTCTCATCACACGAGCAACATAGAAGAACATTGATTTATAATAAGTGTATTAAAACTAAATTTGACAAATTACGAGACTAAAATCTAACACAAAATAATGTAAAAGACTAAAATCACAATTTTATCCAAACTGACTTCATATGTTTTGGTGACATATTTATTGTATCTATATTATACTATATATATGTTATTAAAGTTGATGAGCTTAGAGTAACTAACTTTGGTGTCTTGATTGATTTTTGATAAACCAATAATACTCTATTTCCTCAAATTACAAAATTTTATTTTTATTTAATAAAAAATTTCATTAAACCTATTTGAGTACATTCACATTTTTATCTATATATACCATACCAAATTAAATATTTCTTTATCTTCATATGAACTTTGAATTTTTAAATTAAATAATCATATTTGAGAATGTTCGTTCGGACTGAATGTCACTCCATGAGACCAAAGCATGGTACATCCAGTATTGTTTAACAATAACACAATTGAAAACAATCAGTCTGGTAGTTCAAAATCTAGCCAACCAATTTATAAAGACAAAAACTTGTGTGAGACGGTCTCACGAGATCGTATTTTGTGAAACATATCTCTTATTTGGGTCATCAATGAAAAAGTATTACTTTTTTATGCTAAGAGTATTATTTTTATTGTGAATATCGGTAGGGTTGACCCGTCTCACAGATAAAGATTCATGAGACCATCTCACAAAAGACATACTCTTTGTAAATAATTGTTCACGCCCCAAGACCGGAGCGTATGACACCGACGTTGTCTCACAATCATATAATTACAAAAAAAACAAGTCTCAGAAGTATATAATTTCCAAATCAGTTTATATATTCATAAATAGATAACATTTTCTTTACATTTTCGAAATAATCACAAATTATTTTACAAGAGCATAATGTAAAACAACAATAACATATATAAATAGAAAATAACTATTGAGATTGAAAAATTGAAATGTTTACAGCGAACCTCATTGAAAATTCGGTTACCCGAGCCAAACCAAAAATAAACCAAACTTATGGTTTTGTTATGTTAAAAATCGAAATATTTTTTGTTTTTCAGTTTAACTCAAGTTCTATTTATTTTAATTTTTTATTTATTTTTAATAAAAATAAATAAAAAATTATTCTAAAATTTTAAAAATGATTAAAAAAACAAAAAATAGTTTTTTTGTTTAGTTTCGAAAACCAAGCTAAAAAAAGCGAATAGAACCATAAACAGAAAATCCGAAAAACTAAAAACATCAAACCAAATTAATGGTTTGGTTTTTGGATCAAACCGATTTTTCGATTTCAGTTCAGTTCGGGTGGTTAACCAAACTGAGAACACATCTAAATTCATATCATAAAAAAATATATTATAAAAACATTTTTAAAGTTTTAAATTTTTATATAATCTTTTTAACGCTAAATAAATATATCTGAAATTTTTTAGCGTTCAATCATCGGGTGCTCATATTTCTAATATCAATAATTAGTTTAAATTTTCTGAAACTTAAATTCCAATAATAATTTTGTACTAATTATAAAATTAATTTATTTTATAATACTTATATCATTAAATATTTTTAACTTTGTTACTATAATAAACAATAATTTTAAAATATGATAATTATCTAGATAATTATTTCAAAATACGTGTCATGGCACAAGATGCTAGTATAATAGAATATAATAATATCAAGTAAGTAATGATTCACTTACCAAACAACAGAAATCAGAGTCCTATAAATTTTACACATTACGTCCACCCACAAACACAAAATTTTCAAGCAAACCCTAGCTACGATCCAGTGACACCTCCAAAATTTTCCCTTGCAACCCTGAAAATGAAGAAATCTGCTGCCAATGTTGCTTTCTGGTGCCTAGTGGTGGCTCTGGTCTGCGGAGCAAAGGAAACAACTGCCGTAGTCTGCAACGCGACAGAGCTCCGCCCGTGCCTGGCGGCAATAGTAGGCTCTGGCGTACCATCGGCTGAGTGTTGTGTGAAGCTAAGAGAGCAGGTGCCGTGCCTCTGCACCTACATCAAGGATCCAACCCTCGCTCCTTATATTAAGTCACCCAACACCCCCAAAGTTGCTGCCGCGTGCGGCGTCACCATCCCAAAATGTTGAATTTATTTTCCTATGAAATAAAATAGCCAAATTGGTTGTGCTCCGATCGCTGTGTTCTTTAAGTTTGCGACCTTATTTCCGTTCACTGTTTATTTTATCAGAACTAAGAATGAAAGAAATGCAGGTAGCTTAAATTGAGGGACAAATCAGGGCTCTAAGTATTTTACAAAGTCATTTTCATGCATACTATTTGATTTACTTTTAATAATTTATTAATATAAATAAATATAAATTTATTAAATATTAATATAAATAAATGAGTTAATTATCAAAACGTTTAAATAATTTAAAATTAAATTATATTATTAATACGTAAACATATGAATAAATTTATAAACGGATAATTGATGAAATGAAATAATATATATCGTAAACAAAATGATAAGAAATAGTGTATACTAGTTACTATGCACACGCGATGCGTGTGTGTACAATCTTTTTTATTATTATCGATGGACTAAAGTGAAATTTGACAAATTATGGAGGGACTAAATTGATATTTGAATTGTTGAAATAAAAATAAAAGTGTGTGTTGAAATTAGAACAAAAAAAACAAAAAATAAAAGTGTAATATTAATATCATATAAAGGTAAAATTGGAAAAAAAAGTTGGTGTCCTCTCTAGATAGTTATTATCATGCTCTCACACTTAATATAATAGTATAGATTTCAACAACATAAATCCATAAAATGAACCTTTTAACATCTTAAAAAACAATGAACGTTTTAACACTATCATCATTAATAACATATCATGTTAGCATTTTACACTACAATTTGTACATTGGAATTGTCACAAGCTTGTACTCATCCTATCTAATTAGATCATGGTGCTACCATTAATTCGATCCTACTTTTAGTGTATTACGTACCCAAAGTAAACATCTGATAAATGTGTACGCCAAGTATTGAGTCAAACGTATATGAGTGAGAGTAATAATGTGATGATTGACCTCCTGAGAAGTTTGCGTGCGCCAAGTTGTTGATGTTACGCTGCTTGATCTGGTTGACTAATTGGGTCGTAAAAGAGTGACACCATATCTTAACGGGTAATATTGTTTCTACTGAGGACAGAACCGGTGGTAGAGAAAGGGTAAAATCGATCTCTAAGGAATATTAGACAGTACCAACAAATAGATAATACACATTTAATATTATCTCCGTTTTATATATATAAGTTGTATGTGTTTTTATAAAGATTAATAAAGTTATTTGAAAAATAAATTTTAGACTGAGATATCTAATTTTAAATTTATTTAATGAATGTTTTAATAGAATAAAAATTTTATTGATAGTGATTAATATATTTAATGATTGAAGTCGACTGATAAATGAGTAAATTAATAATATTAAATGTAAAAAACAAACTATATATTTAAGATGTATGGAAAAAAAATGTGATATTATATACACAAACGTGCACAGAATGATTTCTGTATTTTGCTTTCGCTGAATTCGTTTCATCAATAAATAAACCACTGATTTGGTGGAGGAGAAATGGTGTCACATGACAGTAGCTAGCTATGGCCTATGGAAGCAGTCCCTAATTTATTTTGTGGTCCAGAACGCATCACACTACCCTACAATTTAAAGCCCATACAAAAAATAACGCCATATCATTGTCTTTGTAGATTTTATGAGACGAGCTTATATATTTTATATATGAAATATGTTAATTTTATTCATATTTATAGTAATAAATAATATTTTTAACATAAAAAATAATGTTTTTTTGTGATTGATCCAAATAAGATAAATATCTCACAAAATTAACTCATAGTACTATCTCAAAAAAAATTGTGTTACGAGCATGTGTGTGATATATAAATCTATTTTTAATTAATATAATTTCTTTATTTTAAATATAAAATTATTCAAACATTTCATTAATAGACTTTGCTTTTCAAAGGGTATTTCTAAAAATTATTCTCTCTTCTAGAAACAATGAATATCTTATTGTTTAATACGTTCCAAGTCAAGATAACATTAAAAAAAATGTAGTAAGACGACAAGGCAAACAGAAAAAGTAATTAATTTTAAGTCTAGCACGTAAATTGACTGACTTTGCTAGCTATTTTTATCTTCTATTCACATTTTTCTTTTTAAATTAAATAAATATTTTGCTCTTACCTGTCTTTAATTAATCGATTAATTCCATTTGGACAATTTCAAATTACAATTTTCAAATCAATTATATATAATTTTCTCTTCACCCCCGGATCCCGAGCCTAGTACCATTGAGCCTTGAATTCTCCCATATAAATAAATCAGCACCAAACTCCACACCCCCTCTCCAAACACAAACACAAAGTTTTCGAGAAATGGAAATAATCTCATTCGATGGAAAGCAACAGGGGAGAAGGAGGGGATACAACAGATTGTCACCAACAAAACGAAGCTTGAAGATCGTGCGACTCAGGTCGAACTCGAAGCGCTCATGGAAGATGAGAATCGCCCCGAAACTGCGGTTGATCAGGCTCGTCTCCCCTTTGAAACTGTGGTGGAGATTAAAGAACGCCTACGTTAACACGATGCTGAGATTGGCCAACAGCTCCAACACGGCCAACTCCGGGAACATGTTCGGCGAGAAGAGAATCCCTAAAGCTCGCGGCGCCCCCGTTAGTCACTCAAGAAGTGAGTTCGAGAATAGACTCGTCCTTGAGATTTATAAGTCTATGGTCTCTTCCCTTGAATTGCATGGGCTACCATAATTTTTTACTTTATGCGTCGGCTCAATTTCAAATTTTCTTCTCCTTTTAGTTTCTCATTTCCATTTAAACTGAACTACTGAAGCTAGAATGGAAGTTGATCAAACCTTGTAAAAATCATTGCGTAAATTTCCATTCAAATAAAAAGACAACCTTCTTTCATCTTGCACGTGATATTTCAAAGTTTCATTCGCCAACTGTCGCTTAGCTGAAAATTGTTAATTACTCCATCCTCAACGTCATATATAATCTATTTTCTATTTTTATTTTTTTGCCGATATAATTCTATCACTAAATATATTAATTACTTTCACCATTTTTTTTATCATATTAAATAAACGAAAATTTGATTTTTTTTTAAAAAAATTAAATTTCAAATAATTTTTTTAATAGTTGTAAAAATATGTGACGAAAATAATATGTATTATAAGAAAATGATACCTTATATATCCTGCAAGTTAAATAAGTGAATCCTATCTTGTGGAACTCTTATTAAAAGTTTTAGCTTCAAAATATGATAATATAACAATTATTTTTGTAATAATGATCTAAAACAATTAGGTTTAAGGGCCAGGCACGTACCCATTATTGAATTATGAAGAGGCCATATTAGTTTTTTAAAAAAACTTTTATGAGATTAATTATCATACGCAGATCAATTTTGTCATACAGATCTCCGATCTAATCAAACAAATTAAAAAGTATTGTATTTTATGTCAAAAATATTATTTTTTACTGTTGATATAAGCTAAATCGACTCATCTCACATATATAAATCTCTGATATCATATCGGAGAAGACCTATTTCATTTCATTTCTCCACTAATTAATTAAGATATCAATTATTTTTTTTCTTAATGGTTATACCAAATTTTAGTGCTCAAAACAACTTTATAGAAATTTGTATTTTCAAAATAAAATGACTAAAATGATCCCACACACATAAATATTTATCGTATTTTTGTTTATCATAAACTCTTGTGAGACTGTTCACGAGTCTGATATGGATCTCTTATCCGACTCGGCTAATGAAATTTTTTTTTATGTCATGAGCAGTATTACTTTTCTCTTTAAATATAAATCGGGTCGACCCGTCTTACATAAATAAATACTTGAGATCATATCATAAAAGTCCTACTCGTTTTCTTTGTTTGTTAGTGGGAATCACAAAATTAATTTTGGGACTCTATGCAGAACAATCCCAAACATAACCTATGAGAAGGGGCTTCCATATGCAAATAATTTCCAAAAATAACGTCCCCAGCACATTTAAAATCAATAACATATTTATAGGAGCTGGAAACTATTGCTCTACCAAATGTATCGATAAAATAATATTCAACTAAAAAGTTTAAAATTTTTTAGAATAATTTTTCCTCCATAAATTAACGTGCAAATTTTATCTTACAAAAAATGTGGCTTTTGAGTTGCTGCTTCAATATTTTTTTTAAAAATATTTTATTAATGTACACAAATATTAAAACTTTCTATATCACAATTTTAAAATATTTTTTAAGTTATTATCTGTTGTAATTCAAATACTTATATTCAACTTCTTTGAAATTATTTTGTTTTGTTCACAATCTTCTCGATTTTGCGTATTGCTCTTTCTTTAGTAATTACCCCCTTCTCGAAAGCGGCGTCAATTCAAATTCAACGCTGGAATTTTAATAATAATAGTTGAAACTTGGAGCGCCATGTATACTGGGGATGTGATTTTGCATTAAATATTGTTTTAATTCTCCTACAAAGTCAATACGTAGACGTAAGATGGAAATTGTTTTTTCCTGCTTTCTCTCTCAGCCAATATACATAGAGACCAAACATAGAAATTAATTAAAGAATTATTACGTTTTTAAAAAGGAATATAAAATCTTTGACTTCAAAACAGTCCAACTCAAACACTTATGATTTATTAAAACTAATGGATCATATCACACGCGATACATATATTTTATAAAAAAATTCGATAATAGAACGGATCATGCCACACGCGATACATATATTTTATTAAAAAAAAATTTGATAATAGAAATAAGTCATGAGTGAAAGGATTTAAAGTTTAATAAATAATATAGATGAATAGTTTTTGATATTAATTAATTTCAACTAGAGAATTGATCAATACGTGTGATTGAGAATCCAATTTAATTAAATTGAAACCCACTTTACCAAACACTATATACAGTGTTCCCATCTTGATCAATGGATAAGTAGGCTAAAATACTATTTTTATTAATTAAATCGGTATAAAAAATTATAAATATTTAAGTAATTATCGTTGGGAGATAGATTTTAATATAATCATGTGTCGAACAAAGGAAATGCAACAAGATGGTAAAGTACGCTACAAGCTTAGTGCATCACAAGTTGAGCTAGGACTTACTTCGTCGATGCTTTTGTATTATATATATAGTGAAGGATTTGTTCCTTTCCATATATATTGAATCGTTTACAATTAACATGCAATAAAATGATTAATCCAACTCCGAACAAAACTAGATGTGCAATCAACTCCGAGTAGCGGTGTTCAGAACCCTCCGATCAAAGAAAAATAGAAAAACGTACACAAATAAATTTTTTTGGTAAAAGTCAAACTTTGGATAAAACCGAAAATCCAAACCGAAAAAACCGAACACGGAATCGAACCGAAAATCGAATTTTATAATTCTGATATAAATGTTAAAATCGAAATTTATTTGGTTCGATTTCGGATTATTTATGTAAAAATCGAATTGACTGAAAAAACCGAAATTTCATTAAATTAATAATTTTATTTTTATAATATATTTTTTGAGAAGATATCAGTGAATGATGAGTTATTTTGAATAATATTTAATTGATTGTTGTTTATGCAATTTATTTAGATTTTATATTTAAATGTTTTACTAAGAAATCATGTAAAACATAACATATTATATTTTACAATATATTTATCTTATTAATTTAAATAATTGTATCAAAATCGAAATAACCGAACCATTTCGGTAGAAAACCGAATCGAACCAAAAAAAATAGTTCGAATATCGGATTATATATTTATAAAACCGAAAAACCAAAATAAAAAATAGAAAATCGATGTGAACTGATCGATGAACTTGCTTAGTTGTTACAATGGTTTAAATATAATGTAAAAGGGTAGAGGGATCCAGCTGTTCTTTTGTCAAACTTAACTAAAATCTGGTACGACGTCGGATCGATAAATATATATGTTAACTAACATGACACGACAACCAACTCATGCATGCATCAACCAACATCAAACCTTTCCTCGTTCCTGAAAATGGCCAAGACGAATTTAAGCTCTATGATTTAAATACTAGTTATAAAAAAACACATAAATATAATAACCCATCAAGCCCCTACTATATTGATATATATAGTTAGGTATGTGCAAAGATTGAGATTTTCCGGTTTCGGGTTTTATATTTTTATACCTGAATCCAAAACAATCTGGTACCTAGCTAGCTAAAAACTACCCGAACTAGCTACTTGGTCGGGCTCGGTTTGGGTTGGAATCCAAATTATCCCACCCGAATGCCCACCCTTACATATAGTTATTGATATGAAATCTAATACAATCAGTATGAGGTACTTCTTTTACTTGATATGCATGGAGTGCAGAATAAACTAATGTATGATAGAATTTGAAAAGTTTATCCATATAAAAATTGAATTACTTAATTAGAACAGTGGCAAATAAGCGACAATAGTGGGGAGATGACATGATTAAAGGGTTGGGGTTTTGCTTGAGATGCTTAAGAAAGCATGATTCCATCAACTTCACAATCATTAATAGATAAAATATCATATTGTTAACTCATCCAACCTTTTGTTTGACAACACCTCCTCCACCTTCTCATACGTGCATGCAACGTTAATTGGCAGCAACCACATCTCCCCACATTAGTCATTNTAATTGCATGTCTGGTGTAGGATGTATTATAATTCATCAACAAATTTTTCACTAATTTGTATCTAGAAAAATGTTTCTAGTTATATGTATATATATAATATATATAATTTTGATATATTGTATATCAACGACAATGAACACTATGTGAGTTTCCTTGAGATAACATCTACATATTATATATATATTTTTTGGTCTTGTGATGCTCATCGTCAAACTCGATTCCATAGAACAATTCCTCGGTCTGTTTTGCTTGCAACCCTAATGAATAGTGCAAACAACGCGTAGAACTGGAGCGAAGCACAAACATATTTCACTAAAATTTCCTCGCCACCTTTTTTGTTGAAATGCTTCCACTTCCAGCAATTGCATACAAATATTCTCGCTGTATATAATCATGTATCCTGATGGAAACAGTTTAACGGTTTGATTCTTCCCAGTCTTACCCTATACCCTGATGCACCTGATAATTTCTTTCAAATGCTTATGATATATCATATATATATTCCCCCGCCTGTCCATAGTTTCCCTCTCAATTTGGGGTTTCACCAGGCGATTTCTGATTGCAAGATTGCTGTAGAGATGCAGAAGGAGAGTTGTGCGAACGATGATTTCGCTGAATCCGACGAGAAGTCATCCGCGGCCTCCTCGGCTTTTGCGGCGCCGATGCATTTCTCGAGGTGCAATCCGTTTGTTTTACCTTTGTCGCCCACCTGCATGAACTCCAATGCATCATCCTATTCCGCGCTATTTCAGAACTGCTCTCCGAATTCTACTTCCGACACCGCATCTTTCGACGGAGACGGCGTTCCCGCTGACAGGAAAGGCTTCAGTTCCGGCAGCATTCTCGAGTACCAGCAGCTTTACAACCGTTACACAGTCTGCCTCGCTCAGCTTCACGATTCCATCGCGGAAGCTGACTCACTACGTCTGGAGAATGATGCTCTCCGCCTCTCCAACGCCGATCTCACTAACCGTGTAGCTGTACTCTTCTCTTGCGATCGCTTTCTCTGTGAATTCAACCGCCTCAACGTCGCTTTCCCCTCCGCAGCTCCGCGTGCTTCTCACATCGCCTCTCCTCAAGCTCTGTCTGAACATAATCGTGTCGAGCGGAAGAATACAGAAAGAGTGGCTCTTCCACAGAGCATTTCTGTACGTTCTACTGGTTATCTGAAGATAAATCATTGCTCCGGTACGGAGACAACTCGCCGAAAACCAGCGAGTCAATCTATTCCAGAATCAGTGAGTCTGCTTCATCTCTAAGTTTTCAGTGATGTGAGTAACTGCTTGATATATAATTTCTGCACCAAAATTTCAAAATCAAATAAGGCGGTAATTTAATTTTCTAATACAAATAATTATCGAAATGATCGATCGTGTCTATACCTGATAATGCACTCTGATGTTCATTATCATAGAATTGTTCGTCTATGAGCATCTTTCAATTTTAAATCATTTTTTGTTCGAATTTTGACATAAAACAGGAAAAAGGTTCATATATAAGACTCTAAAAAACTTAATTCAACTGACGTGAGCATCTAATGCACCTCTTTCACGCTCAGGAATGAACACAATGAAGTTTACAAGATATTAACGGGTGATCATAAGGACAATCCAAAACATAACAATATGATTGAGTTTTAATACTATGTTAAAAACATGAAGTTGTAAATTCTCAAAAACTTAATCCCACGACATCTAAACAATAGATTTACATGTGGAAGGCAAAATCTAAAATACATCAGCTCGTTTCTTTTTGTTGGCTTGGCTACGCCGCACATGATTTTTATCTCAACTCTATTCTCATGTCTTATATAACCATGAATTTTCTCTGGATCGGAGCAGCAAAGAGTGTATGTACCAATGTCCAAAAAGGAAGAAGAAGCACTGGAATTCGAGGTGTACAGCCAAGGCACGTTCAAAACCGAGCTGTGTGACAAGTGGCAGGAGACTGGCACCTGTCCATACGGGGAGAACTGCCGATTCGCCCACGGAATCAACGAGTTGAGGCCAGTGATCAGGCATCCACGATACAAAACTGAGGTTTGCCGAAAGGTGCTCACGGGCGACGTCTGCGCGTATGATCACCGCTGCCACTTCCGCCACTCTCTTACCGAGCAGGAGCGCCTCATGGCAGCAACTATACCACGATGATCAATGAGAGTAAGGCAATCGAATTTTTGGTGGGTTTACGTACATCTGTTGATTCATGTTATATTTGTTTTCTTGGTTGAAAATGTTCACGCAATACTGGTTACATTTATGCGTGGTAGATATGTACAATAAGGAGACAAGAAATTGCTTAAATTTGCTAATAATAGTGATGTTAAGCGTTGAATCAAGTCGAACTCCGTCTTAATCTTTGTTAATAGAAGGCAAAACGTGGAAGGCAAAATTTATTTATTTACTTATTTTGAATTGATATGAGTTTGTTTCAAAATCATTGTTGGTCTCAAACCTACACAAACTTCATGATGTAGGCAGACAACAATAAGCTACAAGTCATCGCATTTAGAAAGCAACTTTTAACAACGGTGATTCACGAGTTACGTTTTTTCAAGATTGGTTTTACTTAAATTTGGGTATACCATGTTTGACTTTTATGGGTACTTCTTAATTTATTTTGTGAAATATAGTATATACACAATAAAGGATAAACAAATTTTAAATTTTTATTATGTGCATTTTTTTCTAAAATATAAGTTTTATCATCCCTCTTCTTGAGACCCATAAAATGGCCATCGCTTGCTCCATTTTCTGGATCAGCCACTTGATACGTTATCTCACGCAGTTGTCCATACACATCCAAGAACATACATTCCCTCCTGTTGTGATAAATATGTAAAACACGCATAATTTAATATTTTCTTCATTTTAAGTAAATAAAATGCATAACGTCAATAAATATTGATTCATTTATCAAGCAAACGGAATTACGCAAATGATTTTCACTCGGATTACAAACGATAGATTATATTCTCGTCGACTCAAACTTCAGTGGTTGGAGTCACTTGCGGATGCTGTTTAAAATTTTTTTTATGCTCAGAAGATTTAACAAGTCCTAAAATATCTTGCCGCCTAAAACTCTGCCAAGAGGTTTCTTAAAATAAAAAAAAACATAATCGACAGCATATTTACTCGAGAAACCATCAATTAGCGGCATTTCATTCAAACATCACCTTACTTCCGTGGCTTATATTTGTTGCATTCCCTTAACCACACAAGAATAACATTTTAAAGCAGTGTACGCAATGTATTTGAGGCAGGGAGTTTAGAGTGATGGAAAAATACCAGTTCAGCACATTTTCTAATCGGAAGATCGATTGAACCCATATGTTTAAAACAAATAAAGGGAACGCTTTCGAGTGAAACGACTGTACTCCTCTTGATCATAGTGGCAAAAGTAACACAGGGCAAGGAATGAACTCAACCAACAAGTTTGCATCTATATATTTGGAATGGATGGCCTCCATACTCATAACAACAAGATCCATGTTATTGTACGAATTATTCAAATTTCATAGATCTTAGCTTGGGTGAATGCTTATCGTGGATCGATCTGGATCCAATCGAACCTGACTGACTGACTGAACATTTTATCCTAGAGAGTTTTAGATATTAATCTTTTTTATTTTGGTTAGTATCATTTTACTTTTATAAATGTAACTATAATAATTTATTTGCATATTTCTACACTATAAAAAGATGCATAAACGTATATAGAATTTCATTCCATATTATGTATCTCTCAATCGGTGATGTTTGATTCAATTCTTATTTGTTTTCTAATATTTTATAAATGACAGATGGATATAATATAAAGGTTGATTATTTGTATCAAACTAATATCATGTAAAAAAACGGTTTTTTTTAATGAAACGAGCATATAGATTGATGTTTTAAACTTAATTTCGATATGATTTTGAGTATGAAAATCGTATGGTAATCCAAGCATCGATAGTCATAGCGAGCCCATTCTCGAAGCCCAATTTCAATAATTTCATCTTGGGACGACTGTGTGTGGCAATATCCGTCCATGGCCCAGCCCGGATGGTGAATGCTTGAGAGGCATCTAGAAATGTTCCAAGTACCTCAATATAAGCGCTCGTTGTCAGAACCCTAATCAGACAGGAGCACAGTTGCCGATTCTTTCTTCTTTGTACCTCTGCACTTGCTATCGTGTCTGTTTTTCTGAAAAACGGAGCTGAATTTTGTACAATTGGCGAGTCCTCTCATTCCCCGTTTCGTACTTTTGGATAGCAAGCTCTCGTCCCTCGTAATCTATATGTATCTATAATGAAAATTTTGCTACTCGATGCTAGCTGTTTCTATTTGATTGTGAGCGGGTCTGATTGGAAATATTGTGGCTTTGAGATTGAGAATATAATTTGATTTTTCAAGAGATGGTTATGGTCGTTACTTTGGGAAGGACGGATTATTTGATAAATTAAGTTTTTATATGAAACATGGATTTTACTTATTCAAGCTTTTTCTGGTGTTTTTGAGCTGAGTTTTAACTGTGGATTGCCTTCAATCACTTATTTATCAAAGTAGTGTTATTTTGTTTCTTTGTAATGTTATGAGAAATTGTTAAACAGGAGTATATATGATCAAGTGGTTATTAGCCAGATGTGTACATCTAATGTTCCGATAGTTTGTGATGCGACTCCCTCAGAACAATGTTATTGATAGCTCTTCATTTTATGAGTCGATTATCTTTGTGCTCGTTTGTCATATATCATATATGTATATGTATATATGTTGGGCTTGGGCTATTGGTGTCTGATACTTTGCTGTCTCATGTGAGAGGATATTTTTTTTCCTGAAGCAGTTTTAAACTCAATTTCCCCCACTTTTGTGAACTAGGAAACCATAATTAAAACAAAGGGAAGTTGTGTGTTTGTAAATTTTAGAAATGGTTTATTCTGAAATTTTTTACCACCCACCGAGTATCTTGCATAGTGATTACTAGTGATAATATTTTATTTAAATCTGCATGCTCTTCTATTTCCAAGATACTTCTGCATCTTATGTTTTGTACCTTGCCAAATTATTTTGCTGTCAGACCTGGAAAATATAATTAAATTTTGTCCTCAATCGACAGCGTCTTTATTCATGGTTCTGTGTTTCTTTCAGGTTCTTCCGCTGTTTTGCAGGTTCCAGTGTGTCAAAGTTGAAGCTTCTTTTATGTCCGAACAGGCCATTCTCTACTTGGGACTTGTTGGGTTGCTTGGAGAATATTGTCCTACATCAAAAAAAAAGAACCCACACATTTGCAATATCTTCGGCTGTATGTATCTTTTGTCGTTTCTGGAACACTTGGAGCTGTGTGGTTGCATCAGAGTTTTAACTGATCAGTCATTTCACGCTAAAAAATCTTTGGAGGATACCTTTTTACTGAAACCCAACACTCGGTATCTCTGACATTAGGAGTGTTGTGTCAAAATAAATCGTACCAGAGCAAAGATGGCTTTGCAAAATATAGGTGCCAGCAATAGTGATGATGCCTTCTATAGGTATAAGATGCCCAAGATGATTACCAAGATAGAGGGCCGTGGAAATGGTATCAAAACCAACATTGTTAACATGGTTGACATCGCAAAGGCTTTGGCCAGGCCAGCTTCATACACCACTAAACATTTTGGTTGCGAACTCGGAGCTCAATCTAAGTTCGATGAAAAATCTGGGACCTCCCTCGTGAATGGAGCACATGACACTGCCAAGCTTGCTGGTCTTCTAGAGATCTTCATCAAGAAGTACGTGCAGTGCTATGGTTGTGGAAACCCTGAAACCGAGATCCTAATTACCAAAAATCAGATGATCCAACTGAAATGTGCGGCTTGTGGTTTTGTTTCTGATGTTGACATGCGGGACAAGCTCACATCTTTCATAGTAAAGAATCCTCCTGAACCTAAGAAGGGTTCCAAAGACAAGAAAACTCTAAGGAGGGCTGAGAAGGAGCGACTCAAGGAAGGTGAAGCTGCAGATGAGGAGCTGAAAAAGCTTAAGAAAGACACCAAGAAAAAAGGTTCTTCAAAGGAAGGGCGGTCAAACGACAGCTCCAGCAGAAAGAAAGCAGGAAGCTCGGATGAGGAACACAATTCACCTCCTCGAAGCCTAACTGTTCAGCAGGAAGAGGATGCCCAAGATGATGATATTCAGTGGCAAACTGACACTTCAATGGAAGCGGCTCAACAACGCATTATAGAGCAACTTACTTCTGCCACAGCTGACATGGTGATGCTTTCTACCAACGAAAAAGAGAAAAGGCCCAAGGCGACTGATCGAGCACATGATAGTTCAAGAACTGCTTTAGCCACCAAGGATAAGACTAAGACCAAGAATGTGAAGACAAATCATGAGAAACTTGTCGAGGAGATGAGAGAAAATATTAGAGGAATGGATGCTAACCAATTCCAATCCTATTTAGGAACACTTTCGGGCTCTTCTTCTCAGGAAGTGATGACTGCTCTGTATGAGGCACTCCTGGAGGGTGTTGATAAAGGCTTTGCGAAGGAGATTGCCAAGAAAACAAGCTATCTTACTGCTGCATTTGCTCAGAATGAGAATTCACAATTGCTTTTGCTACGAGCTATTGAAGAATTCAGCAAGAAACCAAATCCATATGCAGCTAAGGAAGTGGCCCTTGTTTTGAAAGTTCTGTATGATGCTGACATCTCGGATGAAGAAAACATCATGCAGTGGTATGACGAAGGAATCGCTGGTAGCAACAGTGACTCTGCTCTATGGAAGAATGCTAAACCTTTCATTGATTGGCTCCAAAATGCCGATTCAGAAAGTGAGGAGGAATAAAAGGTTTGTTTCTTTTATCAGGTAAGTGTCATTGTTGGTTTCACCTTTGAACCTTGTCACGTTTTATTTTCGCCTCTTCTGTGGACTGTCATGTATGTTTTGTATTTTGTACCATTTGGACAATCTTAATCTCTGAGTAGTCGTTTATGTCAGTTGAGTTTTTTTATTACAGTAGCGGATGACAATTGAATTTACTTAAAAGGCACAGTAGGTTCCGCATCGCTTTCTTGGGATTAACTTCTTCCCTCTTCAATAAGACATTTGACCATAGCTATTTGACAATGCTCCTTGGGGTTCAATGGTGCCTCTTAAGTAACCACATTGTATGAGGCGATTATGGGACGTGAATAAGATGCGGCTCTAGTTGTATTCTAGGTAACTCATTCTCTTCCTCGGAATTTGCAGCTGGGAGTATTTACGGGGTTGGGCCTCTGGCACGAATAGGGAAAAAGTCACTTTGCATAATATGGAATCTAGAATGAATGTCATGCAAAATTTAAATGTATCAAATGTTTTAAAAAACCAAATCGCTGGAAAAATAATATGGAATTTAATTCTATTTTGATGTTATGTACAATATTTAAACTATTACCATTATATAATATATACATGTCCTCGTCGACGCCTCTGTAAGGCAGTAAATGCTTCACCATGATATAAATAGGCACCAAAATTCCGGTGGTTATTGAATGAACATTGGGGTGTGCAAGACAGGAAGATGAAAAGTATTATAAAAAAATGTCCACATTTTCTCTTGATATTCAATTCAAAATTACAATAACGTGTTTTGTTTTGCACAATTTCATATTTTGAACAACTCGAAAATATTGTTTATTTACAAGAAATCAAACAAAATGATAAAAGTTATAACAGATGTACAAGATGACAATAGCTAACACGGAAAAATATTATACAAATGAAAGAAGTAGGAGATGACACTGTTAATCAACATTGAAATATAAATTTTTTTATAAATAATTTATAGTGGATGGAATGTAAGCATTAACCATCGTTTTTATGTTTATAAGATTTTTCAATATTTATAAATGGTGTTATTGTATCAATTTAACGCATTATTCTTAATTATTTATATTTACAGATTATACTTGTTTATAAGTATAATATAAAAATATATATCAACTAATGAGTTTAAAAAACACTTCAATGATATCTATCTAAACACATTTTATTAATTAAATAAATTCTTTTTGTCTATTTATCCAAACATAAATTAGCACAACTTTTACTTAAAAAACACTCTTAAAAATACTTTTTTAAGCAAAAAATCATTTGAAACCAAACACATTCGATATTTTCCTGTTTAGAAGAGAGATTGTAGATTCAAATCCCGCAACCTAAATATAATGTGTAGACAACAAATCATCATCTGAAAAAAGACAGCGCGAAATGGATACGAGGACTTCAGAATTTGTTCGCATCTTTTTGTAATATTAATATTATTAATATTAATTGTAGTATATATTTCGAAATTTATAGTGACTATACAAGCAAATTTAGTAAAATATGGATAAAAATTAAAAGTAGTGAGTTGCAATTAATTCCTTCAAATACATGTAAATGCAAAATTTATAAGTATTCCAGACTGTTTTGCACTTCAGTTCATTGAAAAATGTAGAAGCCATGATTGTGGTGTAATTTAATTCAAACAATCAATGGCTATGTTAATTGTCGTGTTCCGGTGCAAGATAAGTGATGGCGAGGTTTTCTGCTTCTGGCGATGAAGATGGGCGAGACGAGCGGAGGCACGCATCCAAGAAACCTCGGACCTCCACTGCCGATTCCGGTGAAAGCCCCTTTCGTTTTCCCTGCGCTCGACGGCGAGTACCGATAGATTTATACGAGGAAAGCGAGATGGAGTCGGATCGTTTGTCGCCGGTAGAAGAACCAGATGAAGATGAAGAAGGAGAGGAGGAGGAATGTGATTATGAGGAGGACGAAGAAGAAGAAGAAGAAGAAGAAGTGCAAGATCAGCAGAGCAGAGATGCTCCGGCGCCTGTTACCGTAACCTTAACGGACCCGGATGTACTGGATTGCCCCATCTGTTTTGAGCCTCTCAGCCCTCCGGTTTATCAGGTTTCTTTTTCTTCTTTTGCTTTCTACTTTTTAGAATTTATCGTTTCTTTGTTAATTGAATATGTACTGGGTCCGTTTGCTTTGAAAAAAAAAGGAATTAGTTTCTTTGATGTATACAGTGACGATATGAGAAGGGGACGAGTGGCCAAATTGAAAAAAACCAATGAACCGTCTATCTATTTTTTTTGTAAAGGTTCAATTTTTACCCCAAAATATATTGAATCATCTGTATTCGTGAATGACTATTAGGAATCTTTTCATATTTTGAAGGTGCTTTGGAGCCGGAGCAATTGAAGTGGTTTCTATGCTTTTTCAAATTATATGCAACAATCTGAGTCAAGTTAGAATCGGTATCGTAACTAAGAGTTATTGGTGAAGGCTGGTGATGAATAACTATTTCCAGTGTGTTGTGGGAGATTATTATCCGTGAACGTGAAGTTGATTATATCACTTGGTTGGGTCTTATTTAGCAATACGAGGGTCTTATTTAGCAATACGAGCGGACTAATTTGTTGAGGTCTTTATTGGCTTTAGAACTAAATTTAACTCGTTGCAAGGATTTGTCAAGATGGTTGAAAGGGTATTTGTCCAAAACCGTGCTACCCCACATTAAGGCACATATCTTTATAAAACCAAAGAATATGCTAAAGAAGAGAAAAAAACACGAAACTGAGAGAAAAGTTCCAAATTGCAGCCATACTCTAAGGTGTTTAATCTTCTGTTTGCTTAAAATAAGGCCTCCATCTTGGCTTGCACCTGTGAGTTTTGTGCATTTGCTTCATGTTGGACTGACATATAATGAAGTTCTAATGGGACAACTCCATCCCTCACCCACTTGTTGTATATGAAACATTGCATTTTTAGACTGTCTTACTAAAGCTTTTCAGTGATGAATTTGGACAACTGATTTTCTTGGCATATTCATGTAAAAATGTTATCTTTTTGTCTCATCAAATTACGAGTATCTTCTTTCCTCCAGCTAGATGATTCATTTGGGGTTTGTACCTTCTTTCCCTGTTGAAGGCTTTGAAATGTCTGTTATCATTTGAAAGTCCAAAACTCTGATTTGTTCCGGTTTTCCCAATTTTTGCATCAACTTCTGCAATGTGAAATTTTGTTGAGACTTTCTACAAGATTTGTCCCAAATTATCATGCTTTCAGAACTCGAGTCTTTGTAGGTCTTCCAAAAGCTTGCACACGCTAATGATTCATAAATGTGAGTATCTTTATACTTGCAGTTGGCAGAACTGATAATTTGTGTTGATTTAATATAGTGTGAGAATGGGCATATATCATGTCCATCATGCTGCATCAAGATGAAGAATAAATGTGGAACTTGTAGCAGGGCAATTGGGTACTGCCGGTGCAGGGCCATGGAAAAGGTTCTTGAATCTGTCAAAATTGCATGTAAAAACAAGCAGCATGGGTGTGGGGAGACAATAAATTACAGTAAGAAGCATGATCATGAGAAAACATGCATTTACGCCCCGTGTGATTGCCCTTATCTTTCATGTACCCATGTTAGCATATCCAATAGCCTGTATACGCACTTTGCGACTGTGCATTCACATGCTTGCAAGAAATTTTTATTCAACACAGTATTTAGCATCACTGTGGAGGCCAGTCAGCAGTATCTTTTCCTTCAGGAAAAAAATGAGAATATACTTTTTGTCCTTGATCATACGAATGATTATCTTGGAAGTTTAATGAGTGTAGTCTGTGTTGCGCCAACGTCATCAAAGAGGTCATTCTTATACGACATTTCTGCAAAAGATGGAATGAGCTTGATCAGAGTAAAAACTGTTGCAGAGAACATGCCGAAATGGGTTGTGCAGCCTCGTGCAAAAAAGTTGTTCCTGATGCCAAAGGATTTCATTGCCTCAATCCGACTGATCAAGATAGAACTTATGATACAGAGTCTTGCAAAGTAAGCGCATGCATTGTCTGCATTTTATTCTCTTTTAATTTATATCCAATGTTTAAATTAAGGTGCTGTAAACATATTTACTACTGATTACACACTTTTTATGTATTGATAAACATATATTTAAGGGTCTGAACTTTGTGTTCTGCAAAATGAAGTTGGATGTGTTTGTCCTTCTGAATATGTAGGTCTTATTCTGTCGTCTTTTTCCCCCCGTCGAATAAAAGCGCAACTACGCCATCTTTTGTTTTATTGTATGTGATATTTACATTTCGTGATTTAAAAAAAAACAATTTTATGGATTTGTTCCTTTTTCTTCATTTGTAAAGAACATTATGCACCCTCAATTCCTTTTTTTAAACAATTGATTCATTTATGTACTACATTGATGCAAAAATTTATATATTATATACTTTTCGAACGTATATACGTGATTTATAATTTAATATAATTTATAAAATAAAACAAATTAAAAATACATTTAACATATTTCACAAAATAATAAAGTAGAATTTTTTCTTATATAAAAGTGACATTAAAATAATAACCTTCCGAAAAGATAAACCCAACCAGGCCCGTGACCACATATTGCACGTCTGATGCAGCTATCCTCAAGGAGAGGTGGTATATTAAAATCGTCTTCCTTACACAGTGATGTTGAGAATGAAATTGGAAAGACTTTCTTGCCCATCCATAACCTTGTGTCCTATAGCACAATTTTCAGTCCAGAAATAACTCTCCCCCATGGAAATCTAGCAGGCAGGAGGCGGGGAGTAGTGGGACGGACGTTCAGAAACAATAATGGGGTGCCCTTCGATGGAACCGAGAAATTTCAATGGAACTGATTGAGTCCATTATTACTTTTGAGTGATAAGATATGGCAACGAAGCTACTAATCTCTCCAATATCTCATCGTTGCACGTTTTCAACCCAAGACCAGCACCGTATTCATCCATCATGGCTTGGATTTGGTGGAATGTCGATGAGGAAGAGGAACCTTGTGGTTGGAATGTCTTACTCTCTTGATGATGCTCTTTCGTCTTCATCTATGGTGGAGCAACTTCACGACCCTCGGTCCCTATTTTTGCTAGCGGAGAGTTCTGGTTACTCATTGGCCAGTTACTATACTTCTCTTGGTCTCTTCATCATCTCAGTTCCCGGTCTGTGGTCCCTCATCAAACGTTCTGTCAAATCTAAGGTACCCATATTTTCTTGTTACTTTTCGGCATGGCCCTTGTGTATGCTTATGTAATAGAAGGATCGAAACATAATACTCGAGCTGTTATGGCATCACTTTTGGTTTTTAGCAAAGAGGCAAATCACTCCAAGGGTTCCCTATAACCAAATAAGCTAAAAATATGGTGTAATTTTGTTAATTTTCTGGATGAAATTCCAGTTTGATCGACATTTTGCTCGGTGGATGGTATTTTTGACTTCGGTGTAAGCTCAGGTTGTGCAGAAGACATTTATTGGAGAAGGGGAGGTGAAGAAGGCGCCTAACCAAGTGGCAGCAGAAATTCTTTCATTCTTTACCCGAAATAGTTTTCCAGTGGCGGACCGGGGCGAAACAATAGCGTTAGTCACTCACCCCACATCCATCTGAAAATTTTCTTGTTTGTATGGTTATTAATGGCACGTAGGAAGACTATTTCAAGTTCTGTCATGCAAGGATTTTATCTGTCTCAAATTCTTTGTATTATTCATCTTGGTTTATAAATATAATAAATTATCGGTCATTTTTAGATTCGAGGGAATGATGGCTCCAAACCGTGGTCAAGCTGCTCTTCTTACTTTCTGCACCTGTATAAGTCTAGCAAGTGTTGCCCTCGTTCTTACAATAACGTTTCCGGACATCGGAAACAATTGGTTTTGGATTACCATACTGAGTCCCCTCGCGTAAGTGCTTTACACTCCCCTCATTATTCGAGTCGAACATGAAATCCCTTAATTCGAAAAAACTGATGCATACTAATAGAACAGAGGTGCGTATTATTGGACAAGAGCATCGAGGAAGGAGCAGATCAAGGTGAAAATGACGGTGGCCGATGATGGATCTCTGTCGGAGGTTATCGTACGAGGCGACGATCAACAGGTAGAGGAGATGAGAAAAGAGCTGCAACTGAGTGAAAAGGGAATGGTGTATGTGAAAGGTATATTTGAAAGATGAAAACGTTGAGAAATTCTTTTTTTTCCAACCATTTTGACGCATCTTTGCTCTTACTTATATTTGGTTGTGATCTCGTGCAATTTTGAATTTCAACTATTGCAGTGAAAGATATGTATATAGTGAGATCCAAAATAAAAGGATTTATCAAACTCGCCCAATGTTACGAAACTCGAATACCGAAACGATGTCATACCTAAATAAGGATTTTAAAAGTTTTCAACGAAGAGTAAGTCTCTTGTGAGACGGTTTCACGAATCTTTATACGTTAGACATGTCAAACTTATCGATATTCATAATAAAAAGTAATATTTTTTCATGGATGACCCAAATAAGATATTCGTCTCACAAAATATGATTCGTGAGACCGTCTCACACATGTTTTTACCTTCAACAAAATATATTGAATAATTCAAGCATACTTTTAAAAACTCCCATCAATTTTTTTTTTCATAAATTGTATCTCATCGAGTTTTTTTACAAAAATTTGATTTTAAACATATTTATTTATTATGATGTTTTTATCCTATAAAATGAAAATATATTTGTAACAACTTTAAACGTCCATGAACTTTTGAATATATATCCGATTGGTCTACATAAAACGTGGAATCCGCCAAGATAATCCTCCAATTCATCATTATAGAACCACCACGTATTAATTAAAGTTTATAAATAAATTAGTAATATATAATACACACAATTTACGGACTAATATGACAAAAGATGGTAAGTTATTGACTGATTTGAATAATATTAAATAGGCAAGGACTAAATTGCAATATCCCTTCTTTCGTTAATTAATAAGGTTTTACATGTAAAGTTTTCTACTTTGCTGCTATCGTCTTCTCAAATGCTCCGGCGCTTCTGCTGCTTCAGCACCGCCGCGTCTTCTCCCTCAACAATCACCGAATCTTCATCATCCGCTTTTCATTTTCACAAAAAGTGTCTCGTTTTCTGAGTTCCCCTCAGGTACGCACCACCCCACTCTTATCTGGATATTTACGCAATGCACTATCAAATTTGGTGATTCAATGCATATCAATGTGTGAAAATTTGCGTTTTTGGAAAAATTATGGATAAATTTTGAATTTTTTTACGTTAGCTGGCGACTTCCCTGCTTGCCACTGAATGTGGATGGATAAATCTACTGATTGGTGTTAATTAAATACATTTCAGATCTCTGCTTGTGTTCTGGACTCTCTTTTCGGTGGTGCTTCTTCCCCAGATTCCTTTTTTCAGGTACCCATATTCGTTTGAAGGGCTGCTGTTTAGATTCTCTCTTTTCCTTCATTTTCTACCATTTTTTATGAAGATCTCTGGGGAAATGGTGGTCGAGTTCTCCACTAACGGAGAATATAAGTGGGTTTCCTGCACTGAATGTTAATCCTGTACACAGTTCGACAAGCACATTTTTTTCGTACCCAGATGTGCCATGTCTATGTGATTAATGGTATGACATTTTACCCAAAGTTTAGAAATTTTGCCAAGTTCCATATTGTGTGCATCATGATATGTTCACGTGTCCCTATATATTAGCTAGTTCTGGACAGGATCTCAATATGAAGAGAAGAGAATATCGTCTAGCTATATTGTGACCTTGATCCTATGACCATTTCGTGGAGATATCGGATGTAAATACATTCACTACATTTTGAAATGGTTCAGATAACAGCAATTTTCACCCAGCCTCCTTCTGGAAGAGATAGGGGTGGAAAGGTGATGCCTTCTCCAGTTGCACGACATGCTCTATACAGAAATTTCCCATCTGATTTTATTTTCACCTCTGTGAAAGCTGGTGAGATATGTATGTTCTTTAAGTATTTATTCTATAATTTCTCTGTCTCCATGTTATTTCTTTTTTGTAGCTCTGAATTATAGTTGAATGCTCACAACTTATTATTTAGATATAAATTGGTATTGTGTAGTTACTATTGATAATTTTTTGAAACAACCTGTCAATGGTCTGGAAAATTAGTAGCTACGATTCTTACGACCTGTGTAGGTAATTTCTTAGATTTAGAAAGACCTGAAGATTCTTATTTTAAGGTGAAATATAACTGGTGTATCTGGGAATAGGATATTAGGAAGTAAAAGAGGGAATTATACGCTTTTTACAATGGAATCCAAATCCATGACGGCAAAAGTCCTGTATCAAGCATTTGGATTCTTCTGGCATGTGAAACCTTTATATTTATACTACTCTGAATTAAAGGACTCGTATATTCATGGTACGACCACGCAGGAACCTTTTATTTCCAGTTTTAGAGCTCTGGAGCCTGACCTTTGCATCACTGCTGCGTACGGGAATATTTTACCAAGTACATTCCTTAAGACACCATCTATGGGCTAGTGAAACAATTCCGTCCAAGAATTTTAAGTGTTTGGACAGGAAACTTGATGCTTCCTATATTTATGACATTGTTTGGCATGATTGAAAGGTGTTCAATTCAGTAATGTAACTATATTTATCTCCGTCTAATTTCTTCGTTTAGTGGAATGTATGCTAATGTTAATGTCATAATGAAGAATCATGCTAGCAACCTTTAGATGTGAGAGGTAGATGTAGTGATGATGGAAGTATGAGCCTAATCTACTTTTCAAAATATGTTTTTTGTACTACTGGGGGATGGGTGGTGTCATTCGACTAATTTGTCTTTGGCAAGAGGCAAATGCACGTTGCATCTACTTGGGGAGGTGGGGGGGTGAGGGGTCAAATCTAAAAACATCAAAAATCACATATTAATTGTTTTTAAAAAACTATACTTAGAGAACATTTTTTTAAAATTATTTTTGAAAAAGTTTTACAAAAATCTTGTTTAAGCCAATAATTTAAGATTTTTTCAGTTATAAAGCACTAAAAATGTTTTTAAAGGACATGTCCAAACAGAGGTTGAAATAAATGTTTGTTAGATTTTGTCTCAACCTGTTGAATTATATCGGAACTGTGGAAGTGAACAGAGTAAAAAACACAGGAAATATGGCAGAATTCTGACCTTATATTCCATACAATCTTGTTAAATATCCTTACATATCTCACGCATATGACAAAAAGGCCCCGGCTGGTTTCGTAAGAAACTTGGTGCAGGCATCAGTGGCAGCCCCAAATGCGACTCATCAGGTAGAAAGAATCATGTATCTCTTCAGCGACGATAACCCAAATGTTTGCTCTATAATGTGAACATATCAGAGCCTGATTAGTGCACTCTTTCTTGTGGAGTTAGTACGTTGCAACCTGTTTTTTTCCCTCTTTTTTTGAGGAGCAAAAACCACTTACATGATAGACTCAATGAGATAGATAGAATTAATGGTTGATCCCTCTCTGAAAATAAATCTTTTAAGATATCCAAATCCCAACCACCATCCTCGATATTAGACAAAGAAGATATTGCTGCCTTATCCAAACTGATATTGAGCATGTACGACAACCAAAGATTCCAAATATTTGTTTGTTGGCCCGAACCAATCCATATCCTTGCCCCATTACGAATCAATGCTTAAGAAGAAAGTAGACTCCTCCAAACATAACCTGGAGCTAAAATGAGCTTATACCGTAAAGAGTGGTTATAAATCTTTAATGCTAGCTTGACTGTTTTTTTTTTTTTTTGGTTCTTTTTTTATTTTAACCCTTTTTCAACTTGAAACGAACATAACACCAATGTAACATTGATACAACGCTGACTTGTGTAAATACTACTACTAAAAAAATACATAAATTGCCAAAAATTGAAAAATATAGGACTATAGAAGATATGAAAGTGAGAGAGAATTATTTTCACTAAAGAGATTGAAAATGAAATAGGAATCCATAAGCTTCATTCTCAGAATTTGGGAAAAATAAAACCAGCTAAAGGGTTCGATGAGTTGGTAGCACATAAATTGGAGGGTAAATTTTGGAATATTATTGTTCGCATTTCAAGTATGCGAAAATGAAGCCACCGTAAAAATTGAGAGGGGGATTATTCTTCCCTTCTGGATTAAAAAAATATTGGAATTATAAGTATCAACAATGAGCACAGAACAATGCGACAATAATCTCAGTTGTATGTCTCAGCTGTGTAATTGATTTTTGGGTTGCGAATATCATCTTGACTCTGAATCAGACGAATCTCCAAACTACTAGTCTCGCAATCATGTCCAGCCCTTTTATAGTCATTCAGTGTCCTAGCCAGAAGCGCCTGGACCACAGAAAAGATCTTAGACGAGTATACCTCAGCCAGTGCTTTTCTTTCTGTATTATTTTTCATTCTTTCTGATTTAGATACTAGCTACTGAGAGATCCCTGTTAAATTTCTTCGTGGTTCACTACCGTTATTGAGCTTTTCACCAACATATATGTATATTTTCCTCCCAGAATAATGCCCTATATGTTGAATTATGGTCCTAGTTGCACAACGATAGCATGATGCCTACACAATTAAGTACCAACTTACCTGCAAGCTTGACACGGAGAGCTCTGCTGCTTTGTTAAGATTGTCAGGATATTTCTGCATAAGGAGAAACAAAAATAATCAATTCTGCCTATGAAATGAGTCAAAAGACCCAAGTTAAGTTTCGTCTAGCATTACATTGCTCCATCCAAGTAACAGGGCAGTCATTAGATCTCCAGTTCCCTGCAAGCAACATAAGAATAAAAAAATTAGTTACTGAGCAAAACAAAGAAGCAAGTACCCACGAGGAGGCCTAAAATGAAATCAGCATTTTGTTTTTTCAAAAAATTATCCAATTCTAATACTTCTTCATTCAAACTAATAAGATCCATTGCTCGAGGGCTTTGTAAACAAAATTTGACCAGCATGGGGATTCCTCACAGGTTTAAACCACACACATGGAATGCACAGGTAGAGAGCAAGAAGATTTCAAGAAAAAAATCAATAACGACAACATTTTCAAAAAAAAATTGAAATCTAGAGGAGGAAAATAACGTTCATCAAGAAAACTTGAAAGTTTCAACTGCATACCGTGAAATAAACAGGAATCTTGGGAATCAAAATCCTGAACTGTGCAGGAGGTTGACCCTGTCATCATCAAAGCTTAACTGAATAAAAAAGATTCGCACACATAAAAACCAAACTATGAATTACCATACCAAGTTGTAGACAACAGCAGTTTGGGCACAAGTAAGGGAACTAGTTATTCCATCCATTTTGTCTTGCGTGCAGACGAGAAAAAAGAATGTTTAACCAGAGTTGTACTTCTCCTTACCTTCTCTTTCTGATGACTGCCAATCAGAAGAAGATTCCCGTCTATATTGATGCTTGTTATGACGACCTAAAATACAACATTACGTTCAGATATCGTAATTGATATTATTAAGTCAAGCCGCAGATTTCGACTTGGCTGATAAATGTTACCATTAACCAAGCAATGACTTGATGCTTTAAAACCCAAAAAACTAAATTCTCTCAGAGTTAAGAAACATATGAACCTTTG
>NC_133323.1:994257-1036046 GCF_012295235.1 Primulina huaijiensis | reverse complement strand
TTTTTTTTTTTTTTTTTGGTTCTTTTTTTATTTTAACCCTTTTTCAACTTGAAACGAACATAACACCAATGTAACATTGATACAACGCTGACTTGTGTAAATACTACTACTAAAAAAATACATAAATTGCCAAAAATTGAAAAATATAGGACTATAGAAGATATGAAAGTGAGAGAGAATTATTTTCACTAAAGAGATTGAAAATGAAATAGGAATCCATAAGCTTCATTCTCAGAATTTGGGAAAAATAAAACCAGCTAAAGGGTTCGATGAGTTGGTAGCACATAAATTGGAGGGTAAATTTTGGAATATTATTGTTCGCATTTCAAGTATGCGAAAATGAAGCCACCGTAAAAATTGAGAGGGGGATTATTCTTCCCTTCTGGATTAAAAAAATATTGGAATTATAAGTATCAACAATGAGCACAGAACAATGCGACAATAATCTCAGTTGTATGTCTCAGCTGTGTAATTGATTTTTGGGTTGCGAATATCATCTTGACTCTGAATCAGACGAATCTCCAAACTACTAGTCTCGCAATCATGTCCAGCCCTTTTATAGTCATTCAGTGTCCTAGCCAGAAGCGCCTGGACCACAGAAAAGATCTTAGACGAGTATACCTCAGCCAGTGCTTTTCTTTCTGTATTATTTTTCATTCTTTCTGATTTAGATACTAGCTACTGAGAGATCCCTGTTAAATTTCTTCGTGGTTCACTACCGTTATTGAGCTTTTCACCAACATATATGTATATTTTCCTCCCAGAATAATGCCCTATATGTTGAATTATGGTCCTAGTTGCACAACGATAGCATGATGCCTACACAATTAAGTACCAACTTACCTGCAAGCTTGACACGGAGAGCTCTGCTGCTTTGTTAAGATTGTCAGGATATTTCTGCATAAGGAGAAACAAAAATAATCAATTCTGCCTATGAAATGAGTCAAAAGACCCAAGTTAAGTTTCGTCTAGCATTACATTGCTCCATCCAAGTAACAGGGCAGTCATTAGATCTCCAGTTCCCTGCAAGCAACATAAGAATAAAAAAATTAGTTACTGAGCAAAACAAAGAAGCAAGTACCCACGAGGAGGCCTAAAATGAAATCAGCATTTTGTTTTTTCAAAAAATTATCCAATTCTAATACTTCTTCATTCAAACTAATAAGATCCATTGCTCGAGGGCTTTGTAAACAAAATTTGACCAGCATGGGGATTCCTCACAGGTTTAAACCACACACATGGAATGCACAGGTAGAGAGCAAGAAGATTTCAAGAAAAAAATCAATAACGACAACATTTTCAAAAAAAAATTGAAATCTAGAGGAGGAAAATAACGTTCATCAAGAAAACTTGAAAGTTTCAACTGCATACCGTGAAATAAACAGGAATCTTGGGAATCAAAATCCTGAACTGTGCAGGAGGTTGACCCTGTCATCATCAAAGCTTAACTGAATAAAAAAGATTCGCACACATAAAAACCAAACTATGAATTACCATACCAAGTTGTAGACAACAGCAGTTTGGGCACAAGTAAGGGAACTAGTTATTCCATCCATTTTGTCTTGCGTGCAGACGAGAAAAAAGAATGTTTAACCAGAGTTGTACTTCTCCTTACCTTCTCTTTCTGATGACTGCCAATCAGAAGAAGATTCCCGTCTATATTGATGCTTGTTATGACGACCTAAAATACAACATTACGTTCAGATATCGTAATTGATATTATTAAGTCAAGCCGCAGATTTCGACTTGGCTGATAAATGTTACCATTAACCAAGCAATGACTTGATGCTTTAAAACCCAAAAAACTAAATTCTCTCAGAGTTAAGAAACATATGAACCTTTGATGGTCCAGCAGTATGAAGGATGTTGCAAGCTTCTCTGCCATCTTGTTCAGATACAATCCTGATAAGTATAACCAATGGAGAAGTAAAAAAGAGAACAATTCAATGACCAGACAAACCTGGGGGAAACAAAAACTAACACAGTTCATCAATCCAGTCCTGATATTCAGCTGTTGACACACACACGGCTAACGAATAACTAGTTCTTCTATCACGAATAAGTGTGCAATTGAGAAACTCCATTTCACATGTTTTTCAGTTACAAAATTTCATCCCATTAAATCAAATTCGCAATATGGTAAATCAGATGAAATCTGAAGACTAGCAGACACTCTATTAAAAAGACTCAATTAAATAGTACCTGAAACCAGTCAAGAGTTCAGCCTCAAATTGGTTGGGAGTCAACATTGAAGCGATTGGGACAACCTAACCAGAAAGGGAACATAATAAGTTTCCATTACTATGTCCTATCACTAAATAAAAGATATAGCAATTTAAGTCAAATAGATTATTTATTTGACAGGATCTGAATCTTCTTTCTCCTCCTAATTTTCCCACATACATACAGATATGAGCGTCACCCATTTCAGATCTAACGAACAGCATGCTAAGTCTCTAGGGCAAAGTTCATTTTACAAAAATGATCAACTTCACACGACAATGTGTGCTTTGTAATAGTAAAATTAAGTTAAGCAAAAGCTCGGCCACGCATGAAAAGGAAGTTGAAAAATGACAAAAACAAAAGTACGACAAAATGATCTAGAACATAAACACTTTAAGTTGAAGTAGTTGCAACTTTTCATGACACCAAGTCAGATCAATACCAGGTATCAGAACTTGGTCTGTCCAATTTTCTTGGATTGATATTAATATCGGCCAAAACTGAGAGGCTATTTTCTAAGTTGAAATATGACAACATAAATATCATTTTTCTTCTGCGCTTGAAGGAACAAAAAGAGATACAAAATAAAGTTGCACCTCAAGTGTTTCATTTGAAATAGTTCAACAACTTCCCAAACAAAAAAAAGTAATTTACTCAAAAAGTCACTGGATAGTCGTTTACCTAAAAATTTAGTCCTTTTAATTTATTAAGTTTATCATCAATTCACAATAAAATACAGAATCTGAGATCCAGGTATTCGATAAATTGACCTGAAAGATGAACCGGCATACCATATGACCAGGTTGACACCTGGATGGAATTCATAACTATGATGTAAATTACAAATTAAAAATCTACTTCCAAATTAGACCACAAGAATACCTTCTCCCGATATACAGATACCAATTCTTGTGGAACATAAAGCTTTCCTTCATCACCCAACACTGGATCACAAACTGAGAACAAAGGTCTGTTCATTAAACAAATCAAATTTTATTTGTAAACCTAATTTACATCTATATTGAAACTTTTGAGTCATGATCGTGACAACCAATATATAGAGTCCCCATGGACACCAGTCCAATATAGATGGTAAAAATTACAATGAAAAGCACAGACTCATCCATGATTCAGCAAAAATTAGTCGATGCCATAGTTATTAAAGGCACAATGTGTATTACACCGCACATGTTCATGGAGCCTAGGCTCAAAGCAAGCCAAGGCGTATACCTTATCAGAGATTCGGAGTGTCGCATGCATGTTTAATAAATATATTTGTAAATTTGGATATAGGAAGAAAATTTTGCCCTATGGTATCTGATATATGATTCACAAGCCATTGAACAGTAATACAACAAATGTTCTTCAGAGCTCAAGAAAAAAACGAGTTGCACCGGATCTTATTTAAAATATACAATCATCTCATGCGAGGCATCCTTAAAAAGCACCTTCAGCCTTTAAGGTGCCCCAAGATGCATGCTGCAAGCCCAAGGTGTGTGCATTAAAGATGTGGGCCATGGCATGACTCTTAACAGCAAAGGCAGAGGCATCGCTACCCCTTGACCCTGGATGCACGCCTTGTGGATTTTTAATAATTATAGCAGATGCCCATTGCAGCAGAGCGAGGAGTCAATAATTTTTGTCGTGCTTAGTACAAATGAAAAAACTTAACAGCTTGTACCTTTCACTTACCAAATACGAGTCCAGGGTTGATAGACCTAAGTTTATCCACAACTTTTAGTACTGTGTTTAAGAAGGAAACTGAACCAATGTAACCTACAATATACAAATAATTGTTGACGCGAACATTATTGCAGAGTAGACAACAAAATGAAACACTAAAACAAGATAAAATAAATACAGAGAACTGAAAATTTATCAGAAACAAATTAAAGATTCATATAGAAATGGAAAAAAACAAATGTGATAACTACGGACATGATATAATGAGAGAAGTTTATAACATCAAGATTCCATTTCCTGTCAATTATATCTTGAGTAAGCTTAAATAATGAACCCTCCACAGTTTAAAATCCAAAGTCAAACAAGAACAATTAAGCTAGTTCTTTATGACAAAATAACAGTTGTTAATATAAAACTTATATGCATAAAGAAACCTGTCAGTAGATGTGTATAATACAATAATTTATTAGCTTCCAGGCCCTCTACTAAATCCCAGAGTTGATCTCCATTCAAAACCTGGCCCTTGAAAGTAGGATAACCTGCAAAAACTTAAGTTCACTCAAACAATTGTCTGAGTGACGAGCACAAACACGCACATCTTCACAAACGCTGTTGCACCATGTTTCAGGTGTCAGACCATTGACGAGGCAGTATAAGTAGCATGCCTGTATGGTTTGAGAACTGTACAGAATTGATTGGATCAACATCATAGCCGAGTAACTGCAAAGGAAAGACAGCTGATTTGTTCCCCACATACCCCTACGTTAAAGAATAACACAATAAGGACTAGGGTACGGAGCCAATATCTTCAAACATCATTTCTGGAAGAAATATGAATAAAAATGATAGCAAACAACTGCCAAAAAATGCAGATTAAAGCCACTAACACATCGCCAACATACTTTTCTCCCAGAACAGATACTTAAGACACCCCTCTTTTACGGTCGCCAAAATCAGATCTTAACTCTAAAACAATAGCCCCCAGCAAGCAGTAAAACATCATTAAAAAAAATGAGGGCCGAAATAGGAACCTGAACAGTGTGAGACTGGATAGAAAGAACCCGACCAGTATCAGACGGCAAGGCTAAAGCTAGAATGGGTGGAGATGCCATCCCGCACTTCTTTGTGCTCCTTCCAGACCTAATCTCATCATTCAAAAAAAAAAAAAACCATGATCACAATAACCTAAAGATAAAGTATTCATGAACATACATGATAAAAAAACACTACCAGCTGTGATAAACAGATAAATTTCACCTGGAACGGAAAGATACCGGATTGGTCTGGGTGGAAATCCAGCAATCAGTGGAAACTTGAGCATAAAGCAATCAACTGCAAAATAATAACAATTATAAGATGCATATAACTACCAGTCCGCGATCAAATCTCTAGGTCGAACAATTAATACAGAACTATATAATACCGAGTATTACTATTACCCCAAAAGGAAGAAATTGATGTGACCCTCGGATTGCCGTCAGATTCGTGACTCCCAAATGCGAGATTGGAGATGTTGATCCGGGAAGTTAACGCCAAATTCAAAGCAAAGATTTGAAATTTAAGGTTATTGCATCACTGCTTACGAAAAAAAATTACTTCCGTTCGTCCAACGTTTTCAAATAAAACTATAATTTATATGTCATCATCAAGTATTCAGCATTATTTTATTTTATCATGGATACAATGAAACTAAAGAAAGGATCGATAATTAATATGAATTGATTTAAAATTTATTAATTTATGCCTTTTAAAATATTTTCTTCAGATAATAATAGCTTTATGTTTAAATTATGTAGTTAATTTTTTAAAAACACATTTGAAAGTAAATTGAAAAGGAAATCTAATATATACTATATACTATCATATAGTAACTAGCTTAGTCATTTTAATGAAAGACAAAAACATATTTAACAATCTATTTTAGTAAATTAAAAAATAACTAAATGATTTGTTAATCATAATTAAAAACTTAATATATTTTTAAAAAAATTAATTACTTTATGAATCCATACACTCGAATTATTGCATCCATAAAGTGCTAATATATAATAATTATTTTTTTTAAGAACTCGATGTCTCAACATCTCATTCTTACTTCCATATTTTCTCCTAATTTTCTTGACTTGGAACCATGGGTTTGTCAAACTGCCAAAATTCTTCTAGTCTAATGGACCTTTGATGTGCTTTGGCATAAAAGGTTTTGGATCGGATCTGGTAACATGGACGAGTTCAACCTATATGGACGAATTCACAAGATGCTGACATAAATGTTAATATGTATAAATTCTACCATTTGATGTGAAAGATAATACTTTACATCATCTTTATTTTGCAGTTTGACTCGAATTATAATCAGTGTTAAAAATAATTATGTTATTCACATATTTCAAAATATCATATAATAAATAGTTTATTATCCATCTAAATAGACAGCCAATATTTTAAATTCCATTTTCATTTTAAGAAGCCAACCTCACTTCTTAAAAAAAAAAAAACTTTAATAAAAATTTTCATATTCGTATAATTTGTCGATTCATTAATATATATGTACCATCTTATTTATAAAAATATCGACAGTGTAATAATATCTAAAAAATCAGATACTTTAAAAAACTAATGTTTGTTTATTCCTTCAATTCTGGGGTCGCCATCAAAATCAAGAAAAGTCGCACCTGCTGTCTACCTTTTGTTCTCACGGCAAGCAAAGACGAAGCTCAATTAAATCACATTAAATGATGAAATGGAAATTGGTTTTTTGGATATCATATATTACTATTACTTTGATTCAAATTTTGTTATGTTTTTTTTTTTATTATTATTATTGAAATTTTTTGTTATGTTTGTAAAATTGAATACATCCGATAAATAATAAATGGTGCTTAGTGGAAAACTTATTGTTTTTTACATATTTAAGTTTGATTATTTTGGATTTTCGATTTGATAACTGTTTTTTCTGTAAATTTTGGTTTGGAAAGTTAGTTCAATTATCATGTAAATTCAATTTAATTAATTAACTTTTGATGAAAAATGATTGTTTGATAAATAAATTCGTTTTTATTGACGATAGCCACAGCGCACGCAGACATCATCCTCACTGGCATTAATATTCCCACTTTGAAATCATTATTGTCACCATATGATTTAATCTCAGTGGGAAGATATATTTAATCAAACTTGTTCCAAATCATCTGCCTCGAGAAAAATAATTCATTTTATCACAAAACATATAGCATGTAATACATGCTATAAAACAGTGAACGGGACCCTGTTTCTTGAATTTTTTTTCAGACACAGAGTAGTTGGACCATGGGGAACAACATAGGAGGAAGGAAAAAGGCAAAGATAATGAAAATTGACGGCGAGATTTTCAAGATAAAGACGCCTGCAACTGCCGTGGATGTGCTAAAAGATTATTCTCCAAGTTCCGTACTACTTGACTCAGAGTCCGTGAAAAGGTATGGAATCCGAGCTCCTAAGTTACAACCGGAGGAGGAACTCAAGCCGAGGAGGATTTATTTTCTTGTGGAAATGCCCAAGTTTCCTTTTGAAACGATGGGCATAACTAGAAGGTCAAGATCTGTAGTGCATATGGGTTGTCCAGAAGAGCAGCTGAAACGGATGATGTTGAGAGAAAGATCCAACTCCGATATTTCGTGTTCACATTCTGGATCGGTTCGGGTTAAGATGAAGTTGCCAAGGTCCCAGATCGAGAAGTTGATGGAAGAGAGTCGGAATGAAGAGGAGGCGACTGAAAGAGTTCTTGAACTTTGTTTGAAAAGATGCAGAGAAGAGGAGGCGCAATAGCATTGAGGTGATTGGGTTCCAATTCGAAATCGGATTCGTGGAATGGTAGTTTCATTGCAGTGAAGGGAGAAAAATGGTGTGCAAAATCCAGTACCATTTTGTCGAAAGAATCGTCCTGCTCAACAAGCATGCAAGTTGAGTTTCGGTTTAGTTTTTCAGTTATTTCTCATTTTCGAATATACTGACAAAGGTGTACAGAATTGCAAGAATCATACGCCAAGAAATTAGACGTACTGTAAATTTTGATGAACTCTTTTGATTTGAGACTTTGTTGACATTTTATGCCGATGATGTCTGCACTAGATTGGACTTTCCAACGGTCATTCTCAATCCTGCAACCACTCATTGATCGAGTCGATCTAATTTTGAAGGATTAAGTTGAGATTAAACCCAAAAATGATAAACTTTACACGACGTGGGCATGAGCGTTGATTGGTACACTGTCGATTGATAATTTTTTCTCCCACAAGAATTTGGCTATTCAATGTTTAAATTCAACCTCTAGAAATAGTTGGTAGAAGAATAAAGTCAGGCTCCGTTTGCGTCAGGAAGTGATGAACTGCCTCGTGATTAGACAGGGCATGATTATAAAATGGTTATGGATTTCTTGACAACTAATTCTCATTATATAGGATAGCCTCGTTGTACATTGAGTTAGGATTAAATTCAACAAAAATCACAAGAGATACATATGCCATAGAATTCACCAAGAAACAAGCATCTCTTTACCGTCCTCGAACTCTTTTACTCATATCATACAAATCCGGCTGCAAGCCTCATGTACATATATATACCTTTCTCATCTAAATCTCCTCGTTACTCAGTAGAGTCGATGTAGCCCAGTTTTATCTCCAACTATTCAACTACTAATATCACAGTAACCATGGCAAGATAGTGTAGGATAAACTCAAAGAGATCATAGTACAAACTATACAAAAAAATTTATTTAGAAAAAGATCTATTATTACCTCTATAATTGTCAGGTTAGGATCAATGCCGCACTCAGCCACAGCCACTGATGCATCAGTTGCTGCACTTCACACCGGTGTCACATCTTCTACCTCTAGCAAAAGGGTCTGCTACCACATAGATTACCTGCTATGCTTTGAAACCATTGATATTTTTATACTACACCATTTCTAAACGAAGCCAAGAAACCAAACTCGCCCTTTGCATTTAAGATCAACTAGTTATCACCACGATTTTGAAGTATAATAATTATGTATGTGCATTCTTTCTGCTTAAATGCATGCACGAAAGGGGGTATACCTAGATATGACAATGTCCACGGGCTTATTAGCTAAATATAAGACTAAAAAAACTATATGAGTAGTTTGCTTTCCAGCACGTGTTAACCATCGCACAGCACTACAACAGAAACTAAGACAGATGGGGGCACAGAACTATTATTCAAAATAGTAGTTACATCCACAAGCAGGAGTTTAATCAAAGAATTTTCATTTACTAGAACAAAGATTTACAACAGTGTCGATACAGCAGCAGTGTAGCATTTATATTGCAGAATTTATCATTTAAGCATTCGCCTCAACTACAAGAATCATATAAAAAAGGGTTCAAGTTAGAGTTTACAAAAATTCAGAAGGCGAGGTTGAATCTGGCTTCCCACCATCACCCAACCCACCAGGATGCTGCAAATTCTGCAAAACCTGTGGAGGTATAGGTATACTCCCCAATCCACCTCCCAAACCATCACTAGTCGACCCAAAGAACTGACATACAAGCCTAGCCATTACACCAAGAATCTGCATTTGATTCTGGCAAAAATCAGCATGTATTTGCAAAATCTGTTTCTCATGTTCCATTTGCATTTCAACCATTCTTTCCCTCCATTTCATCTCTTCTTCCTCCCACTTCTCCTCCCATTTCATCCTCCGCCTCTTCTCTTCATCAAATTCCCTTTCCAAAAATCTCCTATTTTCGAAATCCCTCTTGGCCAACGATATGGCAATATCTTTAAACTCCATATCATTTCCGTAAATTTGGTCCTCCCTCTCCCTAAACCTCTTCTCCCTCTTCATATACCTCTCTTTCATAGAAGTCTCCTTATCCATAAATATTTCCTCTCTGCTCCACTCTCTGTCCCTCCTCTTTTCTTCCCTCCTACAAATCATATTCCTTAACTCCAGAACTTTAGCACCCACAATCTTTAAATTTTGTCCCTTAAAACCTTTAACTAAATCTTGATTCCCTAATCCGTTCCCCATTTCCTCACCCTCGTCACTAGCCCCTAAATCAACCCTTTCTTCTTCCTCCTCCTCCTCATCCAGCTCATCTTCATCCTCAATATCCTCACTCTCAATCCCATATCCCAGAAAATCAGAAACACCCTCTTCACCAAATTTCCTCACGTGTCCTCCATTAGCAACATCTTTCACAATCATACCGGTATCAGGTGATAATTCAATGTCTCCGAACACTTCCTTGTACTTCAAAAAATTTTCCCAGTGAATTTCTCCATCACCCCAATTGAACTCGTTGCTAGAGTTGATTCTGATCTTCTGCTTCACTCCCAGATACTGGTGCCGCATGTTTTGCACCTTGATTGATACATCACGCCAAGACCACTTGAAGGGGAAGGTGATTGGATCCTGAAGATGGTGCAGGGCGTTAACGTGGTCGGAAATCGGCTTGAATTTTTTCTCCCGGGTCTTGAGCTTGGATAGCGTGCCGGAGTTGTGGAGCTCGGAATATTTTGACAATAGAGTTTGTTCTTCCAGCTCGGACCACTTCTTGCGCTTCATGCTATGTTGTTTGAGGAAGATTTTGTCGGAAGATAGGTAGTAAGGCGGCGGTGGAGAAACTGATATTCTTTTGGGCGGGGGGCGATGAAGGAAGGTGTGCGTTCGGACAAGAAACCTAAACTGCGCGTCTTATCGGACTGACTTATGTGTCCAAGGGAGAGTAATTTTAATTGGAGGCCGTTGCACAAGAGTCCCCCAATCGTGTATAATTTTTAGATTTTTTTAATAATTAAATAAATACGTATTATATCGACAATAAACACAACAAAATTTTTAAAATAAAGTTTTTTATTATTTACGTATTACATCGAAAATAAACACAACAAAATTTTTAAAATAAAGTTTTTTTTTACTATTCAATAGCATAATATTGTCACCTCAATGTCATAATTTACAAAGCGGCCAAAAACATAGGATAAAAACCTACACAACTATTTAACTCCGTGGACTAAAACACGAAAGATGTTCGTACATGACGCAACAATGAGAGCTTCTATAGCAAATTTGGATGAGTAGATGGACGTCACAATATTAGAAGCATCAGTTTCCACAAAAATATTGTGTCACCAAAAAAAAAATATGAATTAATCTTTTTTGAACTGCGAACAACTCCATCATATCAATCGGAAAAAACCAAGTAATCTAGTCGCTGGAGCAGAAAGCACAAACACATGATCATCCCGCACAACAATTCCCACACCGATGTAAGGACTTCCTTGAAGAACCGCAACATCACAATTAATCTGAACTGTCCCCGAAGGAGGTGCACTCCAAACGTCGGAATGGTTTTGGAAGGAAGAAAACACAATCTACATCTTCATTATTTTTTATTTTTTTTATTACAACACACGCGCAGAGGAGGATCGAACTCGGAGAACTGACTAATCCGATATGGGATGAGACTACAGCTTCATCTTTTGACCGAGAAAATATTGTCAACATAGGTTGCCAGCCTGGGAAACAATATCCTTAGTCGACAACACCTTTCCCTCAAAGATGAATTGATTTCTAGATGACCAAATACTGATAATGTACTTGCAGCACACATGAGAGAGGACATGCAAGAGAGATTGGTTAAATCATGCATGTTATACGGTTGCGTTTTTCAAATCTATTTTTTGTTGTTCGAAGGAGTAAAAGTATAAACGCCAAATTCACATCTTACACGTTTATATAATATTTTTTATTATTTATGATGTATTTTAAGTTGATTCAGTAATGATGTCATTTGAAATATATTGTATTGTGTATTATAAATATATAAACAAGTAATATATGGATTTAAGATTTTATCTATTGTTTCATTGTAAAAAATAAATTATAAACGAAATTCATATAATTCAAATCCATATCCTCAAATGCACCCTAAGTAATTTCTATCATATCCTGGATCTATACTCGTGTTTTTAGCATGTGTGAATGTACAATAAGATTCTAATACAACCATTTATAAATCATTTTAAAAATTTTATTTTCAAACAATGTAAGATAAGGGTATCACTTTATGAATCGTTACAAAAATGTACGTCATCTATGAATATAGAATAATATTTTTTTATTATCTGAAATTCAATTCAATTAGGGATGGAGCTTCATGACATAAAACTGGAAACCATTTGGATTTGTTGTTGAAAGAAAAAATTTCAATTTTAGTCATGTATATACTGAGATGTGATAATGGTAATCTCTCAAAACTTTAATTAAACTCTAGGATGTTAAAACTTTAGCAAAACAGGAGCAAATAATGTTGCTGTAAAGGTAACCAATTTTTTTCTTATAACATGACTGGTTTAATGGGTCATGGACCATGATTTTTGGGCATTTGCTAGTGCCCACAAATCTAGATGGAGGTTTAATGCATGTACTTATTTATATGTGATTCCGCCAATCTAGATGGAGGTTTAATGTGTTTCCGTGAACACGATTTATCGAAAAATTTTAAAAAAAATGAAGTTTTCCTTCACAATCTGTGTTTGACACAGGTTAGAAAATTAAAAAGTATCGAATCGAAGATTTTATGGAAAAATACACATTGTCGAAATAACTAGTTTCTAATTATTGCCTAATTCTTATAAAGAATATAAAAATCTCATTCAACATTTGTAAATGAAAGTGGCCGGCCATAGGTGAAGAATATGTTCGATCACCACTAGTAAAAAGTGGAATCTATTCTTCCTCTTTTTTCTTTCTGGTGTATGGTGATTGTGCAAGAACCATAGAAAGTTGTAACAGGTCCCCATACTTAAACCACCACATGCACTTCCTTTTCTCATTTAACCATGGAAGACGAGCCTCCATTGATACAATACCGACGTCTCCATCCCGTTTAAAGCCACATAATGACCTAGCCTAACACAACCCTTGACCCAAGGCTAGCTAACAAGTGCAAAGCATACTAATATTACATAAAGTAGAATGGATTTCAATTGCTTTTATTATTAAGTGAACTTGAAATTCATTCTAATAAATATGAAACATTATAAAAATGCAAGGGAGATTTGAAGTTTACGATCTTGTTTATCTAAAACTATAAAAAAAACATTTGAATATATTTAAAATTCATTGATTTAAAATACATTAGTCCAAATGAGTATGAGATTCGAACTGCAACCAACTTATCTCCCACAAACAAAAAAGGCCAAAAGAATTCATTTGCATTCACTCACCCACACTTGCATAGCTCTCCCCTCTCTCCTTCTTACAGTTTCTTTACACAATTTTTTTGTTTAGAAATTAAATGCAACCCTATAAATGGACACAAACATTACTGATCATCACTGTTCTCATTTTCAAATCATATATGGTGATCACAGTTTCTGCAAAGATGGATGAAAATCTTGATCGAAACATCAAGTGTGGAGAGTGCCCTTGTGTGAATCCATGCAGCCAGCAGATATCGCCTCCACCGCCACCAGCTTCTCCTCCTCCACCGTCACCATGCGTTAGCCCACCACCTCCACGGTTCGTATACACAACCATGTTAATCCCACCACCTCCGCCGAGGTTTCATTATTTGACAGGTCCTCCTGGAAGTTTGTATCCACTCGATCCATTCAATAAGATATATTCAATAAACGCCGCACAAAAATATTCGATTGAAGAAAGGGTGATTCTTGTGATGGGATGTGCAGTCGTCCTTCAGCTAATTCTAATGTAAAAAATTTACTTACAATAATTCAAATTATGAAATTAAACAAAATGTAATTAGTTGTATTAATTATTATATGGTTACATGATCCGTCGAGTTATGTTTCTATTTTCTTCAATGAATCAATTTTTGTAAACTTTAGTTTGATGATAACAGTGCTTGATCAACTACTTTAGTTATTAAATTGAGTCTGCGACACCTAATTAAATGCTTGTTCTTTGTATATACAAAATTTAATTCTTTGAATTTCAGTCTAATATATCTCTGTTAACTATGTACTTTCACGTGTGATCAAAGTCGAGGATTTTTCTCAAAATACCTAGAGGAATGTGGTCTGGCAGCATGGAGAACAATATTCTTGTTCCAAAAGCATTTCAGTCGGTGAATTTTATTTTCTCCTCCAAGTTTTGTTTCAAAAAACTTAAGCATGTACTACACACGTAGCTCGTTGCACGTGCGAACGCGGCATGGAGAACAATATAATTAATTAAAGGGGATTATATTTTATTTTTTTGCATTAAATAAAGTTGCGCTCTGCAATTACGTGTCGCCGGTGGCAGCCCAAGTAAGGCGACCCGCTGCTTCGCACAAGCACTGGCCCTTGTGTATACGTGGAAGTCAGCTAACCAATTGACTCCAGGATGACGCCAAGAGTTACGTTTCGAGTTGCTAGCTTTGGATCTAGAGGACGACGAATTAATGAATTTTCTACATATATAAAATTTTAAAATAGATTTGAACGAAGATTCATTGATCTAACAGCGGGAAGTATGGGTTTTGCGGGCTGTACATATTTATATTATTATATATTCTATTAAGTGAAATATGACCGTTTTCTTTATCGAATTTAGTGTGCTTTTGTGACACCAAATAAAATTTACATATATAAATTTAGTTATATAATTTTATTGATTTTATTTTCTTAAATAACATTTGATTTAAATCTTTCAATTCTATTATTGAAGTGATAAGATGGTAATTATTTTTGAAATTATATTTTATATTTTTTTTCTACGTATAAAAATAATTTTATATTGCACATACATTGTGTGGTCAAGTACTACTTATTTTCAAATTAATAAATAATTTATAAATTTAAAAGGCAAGTTTTACAAACAAATTTTTTATTTTATCCATTGAATTAAGAAATTGCTGTAGATCTTTCAAAAACATAATTAATAAAGTTATATTGATAAGAAAAACAATATTAAATATAAAAATAGAATTATATATTTAGGACATTTGAAAAACAAAAACATGAACAATATAGGTATATATTAAGACGGAAGAAGAAGTACCGGAAAACTTAAAAAAAGAAGACGGGGAAAATAATGTGACTGATCGATTATTTTATCACAATTAGTTTCAAGAAACATAAAATAATGACATTAATTAGTCGTCATGCACACGACATACTTTAGTGTATGTTCGGATCAATGGATTCGCATCATAGATATTAATATTAATTTGTTTGAAATAACTAAACTCGACTGAGTGAATTTAACGTTCATTTTCAATGTATAGTATCCAAATACGCGATGCGGAAGGATTAATATAAAACATTGAAACAAGATTAATTATTACAAACTCATCTCAAGAATATATTTTCGTTGGATTAACATGCATGCGCCGGCAAAGATGAACGATAAAATACATGTTGTTGGTATTAAGATGAACGATAAAATACATGTTGTTGGTGTAATGGTTGTCAATTTTAGCTGGATCAATCGAAATATGGCGCTTGTACTGTTGTACTGTTTAAAAATTTTGAGTTGTATTATTACTACCGACTATAACTTGTGGTAAATCGACAAATGTTCGTTCTTATACTTGGTATCAAAGCCAAAGTCGCGAGTTCAATTCTCATTGATTGCAAGGAGAGTAATTATTGGGAGGGAGATAGTTGGTGTGAAATAATTGTCAATGTTGGGCAAAGCAATCGAAACGTGACGTTTGTGTTGTTGTATGTTTTAAAAGATTTGAGTTGCATCATTACAATCCTTTATAATTTTTGGTAAAACAACAAGCTTTCAGTTAGTGGCGGAGCCACATTCACCAATACCCGGGCTTTAGCCCGGGTGGCCCAATTTTTGTTGAAAAATTTATATGTAAATTTTGTATAATTTTAGAATAATATGATATTAGTGCGGATAGATTAATTTAAAATAGTAAAAAATTTTAGAGTTTAAAATTTTAGTCTAGGCAGAGCCATGTTTCTGGCTCCGCCACTGCTTTCAGTCCTACATATGCATTTAATAACTTCACCTTTTTTTAAAAAAAATTTGTTAATTTCCATATATTAAACATGAGATATATAACATGCAGTCATGAACCGAATGAACTAGCAAATATTGACTAGTTTATTTGACTGTATATTTTGGACAAACTAAATATACGGTATCAGATAATTTATTAAGTATGCGATCGTTTCATGGAGAAGGCTGCTAACTTTGTGGTCTTCTTCGTACATTATTCCCTAATTTCTTGAAGATCTAAGAATGGCATCAATGGCTTCTTTTACCTGAGAAAGCTCAGGAGCTTTTCCCCCTTGTGAAGGCCAAAATTCATCAGTTGCCAAAACCTACATGCATTGATACATAGAAGTTTCATTGTTCATGTAATGTGAAAAAATGTACTATATTTTATTCCATTACGCACACCTTCACTTGCAACTGTAGGAACTTCACGTAGCTTATTGCTTTTTCTAGCATGGTAACCAAATCAACCTGCACACATATAAATTGAAGTCAATCAAAAGTAAGGAACAAATTATTAATATAATTAAGAAAATTTCAAGAAACTTTGCTGATCTGCAATAAGAAGCAAATTTTTCGATGCCTTAGTTTTTACCTTCGACCCATTTGGAACGAGTTCCTGCAGCGCCTTAAGCCGCTCACTGATCCGTTCTCTTCGATTCTACAAGACAAACTCTTTAATTTAGCTTTCAGATCTTGCACACGGATGAATGCTTGAAATAATTATATTGTACGTACGTGTCTAAGTATGCCTAGAAAATAAAATGTTTTTAATTAAAATATAAATATTTGGCTTATGCTATTATTATTGAAATGTGAAGTGTTTTGGTTAATAAAAAATATGTACTTAGAGATAAAATACACTATACCTAATGCATACATATTTAACGTTGTATGTACAAGGATTAGATGGAGTTGAGTTTGAGCACATAAAACATAAATATATGTCAAAGAAACGAAAATGTTATAAATGAAGGGACTGTGATAGAAACCGATCGAAATAACCATGAATAATATTGACACAAAGAATGGTTAATCGATTTTGATAGTATATAATATATATATACAATTTGCTATTACATTGTCCGGAGAAAAGTAATAAATACTCTAAATATTTTCCCTTAATTTTTTTTGAGACTTGAACCTTGGCTGCGATACTCAGCGGATCCTTCTTTGCTGTTGACTCCAATTTTGTCTTTGTTGAAGAAACAACACATTGTTTCTTAAGTTCTTGCACACCGTCTCCCTATAACAACGAATCCATCAATATGGAAAATAAATAAATATATAATCAAATTTATTCAAAAATTTAATTTAATTTAATTTACCATAGCTGGACGCTTTTTTTTGCTTGTTTCTTGGCTTCCCAGATCTTGAGTCCCTTTGTTATTTACATTTTCTCGATGAATCAATGGCATGGAAGCATGGTGGCTGCTGGATGCTTCCGACAGGATATTATCGACGGAGAAGCACATGGGAAAATTCATCCAACCACTGTATTCGTCTTCTTTACTCGTCATTCTTGCATATAAATTATTTGTCGGCGTCACATTCTTATTCAGCTCAAAGTTAAGCAACGTTCCGTTGTGAATAAAATCACAAAACTCAGGCTTAAAACCTGTCACAGAATGGCCCTCCTCATATAAATTGTGAGCATGGACTTGAAACCCTAATCCGTTAGTTGGACTGGACATGACTGAAGAACGGTTGCTCATCGTGAAATCCTTCTCAAGCCTGGACGCCTTTTCTGGGTTTTGAGGCCAAAGAGAGAAGCTCTTCCGGTGCTCATCATGCATGAAAATCTCCGGTAACGACGGACCAGAAAAGAATTGTTCATAAAATGCACTAGCTTGGATTGTAGCCAAGGTTGACTCATTGTCCATTGAATGAAACTTTTGAGAAGGGATTAATGAAGCAGAGTGGAAGTTTGGCAGGGTTCAAGATTGTAGAGAGAAGACAAGGATGGCTTCAACCCTATATTAATACTAGATTAGTATTTATTTTTCATGTTTTTCTATATATCACGTAGAGGGAACCGGGAATTTATGTGAATTCTTATTTAATTTAGTATATATAGAAACTGCACATGATGTGTGGCTTTTATTGGAAAATTGCAATTTTTTTATCGTACTTACAGGAAATTTGTTAATTTTAATTTAATGTGTCTATGTGTGATAATAATTTTATTTTTCAATCTTTTCGTGGTTATTATCTTTTTGCTAATAAATATAATATGGCAAAAACTTGTGTGAGACGGTCTCACGGGTCGTATTTTGTGAGACGGATCTCTTATTTGAGTCATCCATGAAAAAGTATTACTTTTTATGCTAAGAGTATTACTTTTTATTGTGAATATCGATAGGGTTGACCCGTCTCACAGATAAAGATTCATGAAACCGTCTCACAAGAGACCTACTCATATAATAGACCTATTTAATATGATAAAAACTGAGACAAAAATTATTAATCCATGTCTATACATTGAAAATTATGCAGATGAACGGAGATGAGTTGAATTTCTGACTTGAAAAATTAATAAACGGCGCCCGTTTAAGTCAATAATGTGCCGCTAAGATGACTAAATTATAATATTAAGTCCAAATATTAAATCCAAACTTTATTAGGTTAAATCATGAAACACCGGAAGTTTTTTGTGGACAAAGGAAGATACTAATAGAACTAATAAGAAAAGAAAGACTTGAAAGCTTATGCATATTCTCGTTAGCTGATATCAAGATATTGTTCTGTTGTACTCTCTCAATTCGAAGTTGTTGTATCTTAAGAACCATTGTCATCAATCACCTTAAAGCACTGTTATATGAGTAATTTCATATCGCAGATAAAATATTCATCATTGTTTCTACTTTACAATATTGTGTTTCTGCCTTGTTCCAGAATCAGAAATTAGGAAGAATAACATTAATAAGTTGATTTAGAAAATTTTCAAACCTGCATTCAACAATAACAATAAAACTTGGTCACTGCAAATGAAGAAATGGATTCTTATAATAACAACCTAATTGGCCTAAAGCATAGATGCCAAAATTTTTCTCCCCAAAATATTCGGAAACAAGGAAAATTAATTTTAAAAAATCACATTTCAGGGGAAAAATATTCTTTTATTAATTTTTTTTCTCGGTTGAATTCATAATAACATAATGGTAGTATTCTTACACTACAACAAATAATTCAAATTAAAATTGATTTGTATATATGAGATTTATAATAATATACCGATCACACATAACAAAATTACAAAATCGTATCCTTTAAATATAATATGAATATACTATTCTTATACTAACACCTCATCAATTTCTAATCCCGAATAGTAAATTAAGCAACCTTCTAATATAACGTCAATGTGTGTGATCGTGATTCGTGCGTGCGTATATTTGTGATGTACCAATTTATATGTGTCTCGAAATTATATATATATGTTTGTAAAGAGTTTCTTGGAAACCTAAATAAATCAATCGAAGTATTACCTAAACATTAATAAATTAATTGCCAAGCTAGTCTCGTTGGATATCCATTACACACTTTTCTTTTATATCAAGTCACGAGGAATTAGAATGTTACAATATATATATAGAGGTCACTCCTAATTTGAATTTTTCACATATATTTTTTTAATATATAAAAAAGTTCGATATTTCAAATAATACTAATTGTGTTCCATCCATTAAACTAATTTCTGGATCCAATCATAGCTACCAACTAAAATAAGCTACGATATATTGAATTATTATTTACAAAATTTTCAAGTTGATGTGGTGCTTCACTACTGCGGTACAAGTAAAATTAGTATTTTAATTTAATACAAATTGGAGGATCATATTTTTATCTCAAGCCACATGTGTTTTGACAACAATTAAATATATAGGAGATAGAGGAAATCAAAGTTGGCTTTGGAGTTTGAGCAACTCAACTCCCCTTGTCTCCTGGAGACTTTGTCACACATTAATTCCTTCCACATTAATTATAAACATTAATTCAATTACTCAATTAAAATAACCCATCTTCATTTATATCAAACTAGCTTTGCCTTATCCCCCAAATAAATAAATATAATCAATAATTATTTACCTTATAAATTTCAATATTGTCGGCATATATATATAAAATTCAAGAGTTACGTACGATATATGATAAATAATCAGCAGGTAATTAATTATTTAAATATGCTTAAATGGACACTTAATCCACCTGATCAGAGACTAATTAATTAAGATATACGCTGCCATATGTAATTAATTGTATCGTGAAGTCGTGTGAATTATAAGTCTTATTTAATTAGTCATGATGTGACCACTCTTAATTAATCTCTTTAGTTCCGAATCATTTTATGCCATCGGCATGCACGAGATGTATTGTCCAAGTGGTATTTATTTTGGTCATCAAATTTTTTTTTTTTTTGTGTAATTTCTGAGGGATATTTCAAATAATAATTTTTTGAATATTTTGGCCTTAAAAGTTTGTGAAATCATAAATATTGACGATTGTGTATGTAAGTTGTTGGGCAGTTTGTATTTTCATGTCTGCAAAAAGCTATTCTTTGGTGCCCCATGCCTCTCAGTTTTCCTCTGTCCAACAATTCATGAGACATATATCTTAGACGTGTGACCCCATATATTGTAATATGAACAGACAAATGAATATCTTTTAATGCATATGTTCATTTGGAGAAATGGAGCTTAAAGTTTAAATAAATACATCACATATTAAAATTTTATTTTATTTGATTTCATATATAATTTTAAATAAATATGAAATTTGATTTGATTTACATATATGTATTTTTTAAAAAATTTAATATATCACTTAAAGTTCGAATCACTTAAAGTTCGAATCTCTTGGTTTATTGTACACAAGTATTTAATTATCACCTATCACTTTAGATAATTTTGACAATCATATTTTTTTCATAACTTAGTATAAATTTTGAGTACAAACACAATACACCAAGTTTTGAAATTCTTTTCACATCTCCTTTTTTATGGGATATTTCGTCCTCCAAATGGGTTGACTTGGTCTTCGAAAAGGTAACGATATTGTTCTGGCATTATTTCTTCCAACTCTCACGCGACTTCCCTTTCTCTGTGATAAAACCATTATAACTTGAAGTAGGGAATGATACGTCGTCTTACGTTTATGCTTATGATATATATTAAACGAAATATGTTTTGCATGATATGTTTTTTCGAATATCATGTGTATTTGGTATGTATGTGTTCGAATGGTCCCCACTTGCTAAGTGACAATCATATCATTCACCATTTACTATACCTTCCCTAGATAAGTCAGAAGAAGAAATCGAGGAACGTGAACAATATCAGTTTTGGAGCTGGTAATAAAATAGATCAAGAAATTAATTTTAATTTTTGTTTATTTAAGTTTTTAATTCAAGTTGTAAACGTTTCCGCAGATTTTTATCGTTTTCAGAGTTTATGTAGTAAATACAATCATATTTTACGGCATTTATGAAATAAATTGGTTTTGATTTATACTGTACTACGAAGCTTATTGTTTATCGATTCTGTTATTCTTAAACAACATCGTGCCAACTAACTTCAATCTTGGCGCATGAAATCCATGATCCACACACAAGTTCTGTAAAGTGCATTCCATATTGGTCATTGGATTGGTCTGTCGACAAATAATCTAGAAAACGACTTAAATTTTTAATTTAATGGACCGACGATAGTAAATGGACTGGACCGATTGCCCACACAAATTTCATTTTCCTCCTTTTTTCTAGTATGAGTGACTTGAGAAATTCAAACTACCATTCGGAGTTCGGACACTTCATCGACACATTTAATGGTTGCTGAAAAATCAATGAATTTTATATGTTTTAATAAATGTCTCTTTAGATAGATAATTGATGTAATATCCTAAAGAGTATATAGAATCTCATTTCTCGTAGCCATTTTATGGGATCTTGTTTGTGAGGACATGTAATCTTCCTATTATTGTGGTTTCAAAATGAAAACAACAATTTACGATATATAATATATTATTGAGTGTGAGATTCTTAGAGTAACTATTTAGAGGATATCAAAATATTTAATTTCATAATTATCCTTCTTATCTTACTAAAAACCTCCCGAAATCACTCTATATTTTACATAGGAAAAAATTTAAACAAAACTTCCCTTTTAAATCGAACAACTCTACTAAATTGAAAATAATTTCGTGTTATTTTTTAGTATTATTTGATTAAATTAAAAATAATAATACATACAATTCATGTGCATCTTTTACTAGTATATATAAATCATAAGCAGAGAAAACTGAGAAACCATCTTGCATTTAAATGCACTTAGGATATTCACGCCTTCTTAAATATAGACCATTCCCATATGATATTAAAAAAAATTGACATTTACATTTTTTTTTGTTATTTTCATTTTATTTATGAATAAATTTGACACATATTTTACACACGAAGTAAAATGTAGATAACACAAAATAGAGTGTAAATATTAACTTATTATAAAAAAAACCCACCTAATAAGATATCAATTATCGGTTGGAAAAGTAAATTTCAATTTTCTTTTATTCAATTACTGTTTTAGTAATTAAATTAAAAATAATACTAAATACGAAAATTGAATTATATAATTGGAATAAAAAAAATCTAACATATTTGAGACCGATGCACGGTATGAGATTGGCTTCGAAAGCCATTTTCTTCACTGGTATGTGATAAGTTGCCAAGGCGCAACGCACAGTACATGGTCATCATTAAGATGTCAAATTCAGACACGACTTATCAACCTGACACGATTCACCCCGAAAAAAATCAAATTTAATTTTGAGGTTTTTGGATTCGGGTCAGATCGGATTGGACCCGATAGCTGACCTGAAAAAAATGATCGGGTTGGGTTGGGTTTGGGTCAACCCGGACCTGAAAATTTTAATTTTTTTAAACAATATAATTAATAAATATTGCCTACATTTTTATAAATTATATGTCTGAAAAAATATTTATTATATATTTATATCATAAATTTTCATAATTTAATATTTATTTTGAATATTATTTTTTTTAAACAATTGTTTATTTGATTTAGTAAATATACTTTATTTTTCTACAATTAAACTTTCAAATTTAAATAATATATATGATGAAGATTTTGTTATTATGTGTTTAAATTAAAATATATTTTTTTGAATTTTATTTAATTTTTTTAAAAAAATTAAAAATCGGATTGTTCAGGTTGATTCGAGTCGAGAGTTTTCGGATTAGTTTGAGTTCGGATTGAACAATTTTTTAATAATACTTATGCTCAACCCGATTCACCCTACCGCACGCGAAACAACCCTAGTCTTCACCCGCTAGCCCCGCAATTTTACCCAAATTAGGGCTTGTGATGATCGTTCGAATTCCCAAAATTTCACTCTTTATCCATCAATTACCTCTTCTTCTTCCCAATTACTGGAAAATTCCATGAGGAACGCGAGGAAAAGATCACTCGATGAAGATTCTTCTTCTTCATCGTCAAAGATCAACCATAGCGAGAAACACACCCACCGTTCTTCCAGAGCCCTTGACTACCCAATCGAGAGCAATCACGTCGTCTCACATCACGATTCCCATCACCCTTTTCCGGGTAAGCGCTTGAAATTCACTTCTTACACTGAAGTTTCAACTTTGCCTCCCAAGGTGAAAATCTTGTGTGAGATTATTGCTAATACTCCTGCTGGCACCGCGGAGAGGGTTCTTGAAGATACTGGCATTCGAGTTTCTCAACAGGATGTGGAGGAGGTGCTTAAACTGTCCTATGGCTTTCCTGGACCTGCCGTTAAATTTTTCAGGTGGTCCAGTTTCCAACTGAATGATAAGCACAGCTCTTATTCTTGGAACTTGGTGGTGGATATTTTAGGCAAGAATAGTTTGTTTGATGCGATGTGGGATGCTATTAAATCAATGAGGAAAGAAATGTTGCTGTCTTTATCTACTTTTGCGTCAGTTTTTAGTAGTTATGCTATTTCCCTTCGCGCTCAGGAGGCTATTCTGAGCTTCGAAGTCATGGATCAGTATGGTGTGCCTAGGGATGTCGCAGCTCTGAATTCCTTGCTGCGTGCAATATCGAGGGAGGGGAAAACTGTAATGGCTAAGGACTATGCTGATGTTATGAAGGACAAGATTAGGTTTGATTCAGAAACTTATGCCATTTTGTTGGAGGGTTTGGAGAATGAGGGTGATGTTGGTAGAGCTAAGAAAACTTTCTCCGACATGGTGGTTGATATTGGATGGGATCCAAGGAACATCGCTGCATATGATTCGTTCTTGTGTACTTTGCTCAAGGGTGCTGACGGGATGCGTGAAGTATTGAAAATTTTCGACACGATGAAGGATAGGGCTTGTTATCCAGGAATAAAGTTTCTTAAATTTGCTGTTGATGAATGTGTCCGGAAGAGTGACTCGAAAGGGGCCAAAATGATTTGGGAGGAAATGGTTGGTAAAAACATTTGTCGACCCGATATTGGAATGTATAAATCATTAATCTTGCTGTATTGTAATCTAAAGGATTTTGAATCGGCTGAAAAATTGTTAGGCGAAATGGTATTTTATGGGGTATTTCCGGATTCGGAAACTTACAATTCAATTTTTCACTTTACGATCAAGCACCGGAGGATAAGAAATGCTATCCCAATATTCAAAGAGATGGTGAAAAATGAGTTTGTACCTCTGCACCAAGATTGTATTGCAGCAGTTAAGGCCTATATTGATGGAGGGGATCCCCATATGGGAATTAAGGTGTGGAGATGTATGACTGATACTTATAGTACCGATCTGGATGAAACTGGTAATTTGTTGGTGACAGGGCTTAGAGATATGAATCGGGTTCCAGAGGCGGTTAAGTGTGCTGAGGACATGATGGAAAGAGGAATCAAGTTAAACTCGGCCACGCTCACGAAGTTGAAACAGAGTCTATCAAAAGTAGGCAAAACTTTTGTTTATGAAGAACTTTTACAGAAGTGGAAATATCATTAGTTAGGTACGAGCTTGTTGATAATGGATGTTGGTTAGATGCGGTTATTTGTGTTCTCTAAGTGCTTTTCTTCTCCTATATGAGAACATTCTCGTGAATGTGAAAATGATGGTATTTCTTGCTGCTTTTTTTCTCCTTACACTTTCCATCCACCTATTTTATTCATTTGGCAGAAGGAACTTCGCCTTTAACTTAAATGACATAATAAGTTCATATCAATTGCTAAAACTGCCTCAGCAGCTATCTATATTTCTACTTACATTTAAGGTAACCTTGACCTACCATTACCAATTTTTGATGTGTTTGTTTATAGAATGGAGGCACTGCTGATTTTTAATCACAATCGATTTATTCGAAATAAGTATTATGATTCGGAATTTGTCCAGCCTTGTCAAATCTTGGGTCGTCAAAACAAGATGTGTGATCAAATATGATAATCGTTGCAATTATGTGACTTGGGATGATTCTTGATAAGTTTACGTCTGTCCAAATTTTGTACGACTCTGTTTTCTTGAAATATTGGGTAGCTTTGTTAATGGCTGGACCTCAGATTAATAATCCATTTTCCACTGGAACTTATCTACTCGAAGTGTAATTATGTTGGTTCTTGCAATTATTCGGAGACTAAGGTATATCGGAGAAATATTGGAAAAGATCATATCTTCTGGCTTTTAACTTGAGGGCCACTATATGTTTTTTCACTTTTATACAGTTGGTAGACGAACTGGACTCTGCTCTTAAGCTGAAAACGATGTTTAAATATGTTTATTTTTCCTTATTTTGTGCTCAAAATATCCTCATTATATTCTTTCTTACTTTCATTTTGTGAATATTTTTTTGTGTGGAAATAAATTCTCTGATTTTAATTTATTCGAATTTTTTTTTTTTTTTGAGAAAGAGGAATATATATTTATTGCTGCGTATCTCATGAACCAAATTTTCGTATCTAAAATGCGCCAAATTTGTTTCCCAAAAATACTCACCCCGTGTTATTTTACTTACTGGTAGATCTTTTGTGAGATGGTCACATGTATTTATTAGTAAGTTTAGTCAACTATGTCCATATTTATAATAAAAAAATAATATTTTTGACATAAAAAATAATATTTTTTTCATTAGTGCTTCAAATAGAATATTTTTTTCACAAAATTGACTCGTGAGATCATTTTCGTTTTTACTTTCAAGGACAAATAATAAAATTGAACTCAAACACAAAAGCATATTAAGAACGCCACCCAATAAAAGCAATAGCATCTGCTACAACGCATGTTTGAGATTATTCTCGGGGCTTGCTACCTATCGCCCGGGACTTTATTGATATCCACTCGTACAAAACATTCAAGGCTGCCTCAACTGTATCCCGATCTGAACCGTGGGAAGAGTTCCACATTTTGTTATTTCTTTGCTTCCAAATAGCCAGAAAACTTATCAACACACGGTGTCTGTAGCTTATCCAGCAAGGATCTTGAACAATCATTCGACCACTGATTCAGAAGTCACATCAACAGAATAGATTAAGGCATGCAACCCAGCCTCTTCCCAACACTTGTATATAATTGAATGGAATAAAACATAATCACAAACTATGATATAATAATTGAATGTAATAAAACATAATCACAAACTATGATATAATAATTGATAAACATTACAAAGACATCCAAATTTAGCCAACAAATATAAGCAAAATTGGTGAAGACCAAATAGATCCTATGTGGCCTGTCGGTTATGGTTGTTAGGGATAAGAAATTATGGAATTGGATGGTCACCAAACTATATCATTAAATTTTCGTGCTAATATTTGGTACATCAAATTATTCTTTAGTCATAATCCAAAGTCCTCGTTTAACTTTAAAATACCCCCTTTTCCTAAAATCATAATAATTAAAACTTGTCCAAATTATGTGAATTCACTTGAATGGATCGATTGCAGGCAATCTATCAAATCACAATCATCCATGTTCTCCAAGTCTTCTGATTATTTCATCAAATTATTATTAGTACTAATTCGCATTTTGTAGGGTTTTTTTTTTAATTATTGTTACTCCAAAATATTATGGAAATTGGGTTATATGATTTTGATACTGTATATTCCAAGTTTAATTCACCTAACTAATCATTGTTGGACATTGATTTAAGAGACATGGTCGTTAAATATTTTATGCATAAAAGCAGTGGGTTTAGTTTGTCTTGTTCACTAACACGACCAAGAATCTGACCCCCCACCCCCCGCTTTCTTCTCTTCACGCCACTCACATTTCTCCTGTCTCTAGAATATTTAATTCATATATTTGGGCTGGTGTCTTTCGAAGCATTACATTAATGCTCCATAGATATTACAGATTTCCAGTGGTCTTTTGATTTTATAAATAAAATTTGCAGTTAATTTGTTTATGCACATGCGCAGCCATTATTCCAAGACTCGTCCTTTTTCACTGGAGAAGTAAATTTATAATATCCAATCCTCTTCTTTGAAGCAAAGGTATCACCTTTTCTTTTTCTTTCTTTTCACCTTTGCTTTATTCAGTCTCTCCTTTTAGTTCCTGGATTTTCGTGCTTTTGCTTTTGGATTGTTGTTAAATAAACCGTAATGGAATTTTCAGTTACGGGTTGCACCGACTATAAGCCCCATTGTGGATCATGACTACTGTGAAATTGATTACGAAGTGAAGTTCGAGTCTTTGCGGTAAGAAATGATGTGGGATTTTGGTTTAGCTTGCGTCATTCCGCGCCGAAGACGGCGGAGCTCTAGCAAGAATTCGGAGCACAACAAGGCTTGGTTGCTGGCTGGGCCTGGTGGCTGTGGTGCAGAGGAGCCACACTCGGTTCACTCTTCTTTCAGATTCAGTTTATGCTCTCAGATTGAGCTTGAATCAATGCCTGTAAATAGTAGCTGCTCTGCTACTGTTTTGATGGTGAATTTGGATAATGGCATGTTGGCTGATTCTAAAACTAGGGAGTTAAAATGGAGAAGAATTGAGTCCTTGGAGAGGAGTATTTCTCATGTGTCACACTCTTTAATAAGGTTCAGCTACTCTGACATCCTCCGTGCCTCGAGAAACTTTTCCAAAGGTACTCAATTGGTTTTTTCCATAATAATTGTGCGTCTAAATGATTTGTTATTTTCAATTCTGTGTGATTTTTTGTATGGGTAGGACGAGTTTTAGGGAAAGGAGCATTGAGCTGTGTGTTTAGAGGAAGTCTTGGATTTCTTAGAACTTCAGTCGCCATTAAGCGGTTGGATAAAGAAGACAAGGAGGCATCAAAGACATTTTGTAGGGAATTAATGATAGCTAGTTCTTTACTTAATCCTCACATTGTTTCCCTGTTGGGATTTTGCATTGACGATGAGGAAGGCATGTTTTTGGTCTACAAGTATGTTTCTGGTGGAAGCTTGGAGCGATTTTTACACGGTATAATTTCAAATCGATTGCATTTTATTTCCTGAATTTATTGTAGAAGAATTAGCATATGTTGTGTCCTATGAAGTTTATGTTGATTCAAGATGTAATGCTGTGTGCAGAAAAGAATACGGGAGGGAAGGGCTGTCATGCGCTTCAATGGTCTGTTAGGTATAAGATAGCCGTGGGAATTGCAGAGGCGATTGAGTATTTGCATAATGGAACAGAGAGATGTGTTGTTCATAGGGACATTAAACCCTCAAACATCGTCCTATCCTCCAAAATGAAGCCAAAGGTGTGGGAAAACCCCATTTCTGGGATCGCCTTTTGGTTTGAATCCGCATTTGTACCTTTAGTCACCAGAGATTTTTTATATTCATTTTTTTGTTAGTTTTCAACTTTCTTGATTATTTCTGCAGTTGTGCGATTTTGGATTGGCCACATGGACTCCAGCGCGTTCAGTACCATTCCTTTGTAAAACGGTTAAAGGCACTTTTGGGTATGACATCTAGAACTTTCAAGTATTATTTGTCTTAGTTCCATTCTAAACAAGAACCAATATTTCTCGAATTTTATAGGTACTTGGCTCCTGAATACTTCCAGCATGGCAAAGTATCTGATAAAACCGATGTTTATGCCTTTGGGGTCGTTCTGTTGGAACTAATAACTGGTCGGAAACCTATTGAATCAAGAAGAGGACGGGGAGAAGAAAATTTGGTTTCTTGGGTACGTCATTGCTCTATTGTTGCTCCTGGTTTTTACTCAAGTATGGTGTGGCAAAATACAACCTTATGAATGGAAATTCTGTCCCTTCATCCTTGTAGGCGAAGCCGCTGTTGCAGCTAGGAGGGGTGGAAAAGTTGCTTGATCCACGATTAAACTTCACGAGAGAGCAATCAAATCAGATAGCACAAATAATTGAAGCTGCGAATGCTTGCATAACCTATGAGGAATCTCTTAGGCCAGATATGCGTGAGATTATCAAATTACTGACAGGAAAAAAATCCGTTGGTTTAAGCAGAAAGAAGGCTGTTTTGACAAGTTATAACAGCACTGCATCTGATTTTAATTCTCAAATGCAGGGGATGAAGAATGAAATGAGCAATCATTTTTCATTAGCCATGCTAGGAGCCGAATTTGACGACGATTATAATCACTTCCACTGCCGGTGACATGAGAAACTTTGTGCCAAGAAATGGTCAATAAGTCTGATTTAGTTAGATATCATGTGATGATTGTATACTTCTGCATTGTTCTATCTTTGCTTTGAGAGGAGTAATGGCACGATTTAATTTGTTTTTACCAACATCGAGGGCTGGGACTGGCTCGAACTAAGTATTTAGGACAAGGGTCAGCGAATCAGTAAATCTTGGGGCGTAACTCATGATATATCACATTATGATACGATGATTATTACAGAATAACATGTAGTGATTCGACTATGGATTCTTTTATTTTATTTATATGAGGTTTGTTTTATTTCATATCCCATGTTAGCGAGCATGCAATGCCGTCGTGCAGATGATTCAAGATTGCATGTGCCCTGTGTCAGGCATCATGGTCTTGCGTGAGTCCTTGTAATTGCAGAAATGTCAGAGATTTATCAATTAGTGCGATTACAATATAATAATACCTACAGTTATTTTTAACTAGCACATTAAGGAAAAAAAAAAGGGATTTGAGTAGACTGTTATTCAAGAAATAAAACCTTACAAGTCGTGGCCTCGTAGTCAAAATGGTAAAGCTCTCAACTTTTGGTTAAAACTGTAATCAAATTATTACCGAGAAAAAAAGAAAGGAAAATGGCAATAAGAAGTCGTAAAGTTCTTTTATTCTGAACCAACTCACTCTTGCACACTTTTTTCCATGAATATATAACTGAATCAAATTTCATTCATAATTCAGAATACAAGGAAATATACCGTAGGGGGAAATTGTTCATGCAGACACGTCAGGAGATGTAAACAAAACTACCGGTATATCGAAATTTGAATGAGAAAATTCACGAAACCAACTTGAGCAGAGACTTTGGTTTATCGTTACCTGAGGCAAATCTACCGGCAATAAGAAGCCTTTGGTTTATCGTTACCTGAAGCAATGAGGTATCCGCAGCTAGTTGTGATAAGATTCCAGCGCCGGTGCTATCCACACTTTCCACCTTTATACCCTCCACTCCTCCACTCAACTCCTGAAAAAAATCCACGACAAAGCTAGAAAAGTACCCAGTGTCTATTTTGGAAGGAAAAAATGATAAGTTAGGCTCAAAATCTAACCATTAGTATTTTAAAATTTAAACACGAAAGTTATAACATCATTTCATGAAAATTTATTACTATTTATCACGATATAGAAAGCACACCTTTGTATAATATCGGCAACCTTCTTGACCTTCAGTGACAAGGAATAATCTGAGATTTGGATGACATAACTTACGAACAACGTTATCATCATAGGGATCTTCCCCCATCTATCAAAAAACATATCTCTTCCTCACTTATCTGATGTTTTATATAATCCAAACATAAGACTCCATACTTTTCATTGAAAATTTTATAATCTAAAAAACAATTAGGTTCAAATATATAACCTTAATAATATCAGCTGTATTCCATATGCTAAGAATGCCTTCTCTTGCACTTTCTGCAGAAGGCCACAACGGAAGCCTTAAATTTGGATCATATGACAAGATAACGTCGGCTTCTTTTGCGGCTATTGTGGCAACAACGTGGGCCGATTTACAAGGTTCAGTGATTAAACTTATTGAACCAGAGTGGAAAATTTTGGCCTGATGAGGACCGAGAATCCGTGAGAATCCATAACTAAGTCTTTGATTGGCTAAACCATTATTTTAGAAAATAACATCCCTCGAAATTAAGAGACAAACCAAGTCAAATTTGAAAAACATAAGCATCGGTAATCAATATTAAAAGCCATCGCGAATAAGTAAAATATATCTTCTTTTGTTTCTTATAATCTACACATTATTCTGCTATATAATGTTTACTCATTTACTTTAGGAGAGTTTCCGTCAACTCCAAGTCAAGTTCTGGAACTTAAAGCAACATATCAGCGCTAGGATTACGATAGAACATGAATTCACGTTCTCCATCCTTTCTGAGTGTCACAAATGCTAAGGCTATTCGAGCACCTGGATCAAACCTCATTCCCTCGTTATTTACATTGTTTTGCCTCAAAATATCAGCAAGCATGTAACAAAATTCATCTTCACCTACCTGAGCACGAATCAAATGACATTAATATCCAAACATCAAATTTCAAGGTTTTAAAATGACAAATTAGCAACATATATATAATTCGTTTTATTTTGCAAATTTGGAAAATAGACGTAATGATTGGTGACCATTTACCAAATAAAATCCCCTTGAGAAGCCAACGTACTTGCTACCTATACACAACATCAAGACGACTATCCGTATTTGAATTTTTTTTAAAGTGAACATGTATCACAATGTCAACATTGACTAGATGATATTCCTCTCCCACATCGCCCTTTCGGCTGTGCCGTCTTATTGTTAAGCCATAAGCTCAAAAGGATAGCATGTAGAAGTGAGAACGTTTTAATCTAATCACCCAATCCACAATTTCCTATGAAAACAATTTAGGATAGTAACATCCATAGTATATTTTTACATAAACTTGCATTGCAAGTAGAAGATATAGACTAAACTACCTTGCCTATGAATGCCGATGCACCGCGTAGGCGAGCAATGCCGACCACAACATTTGCAGGGACGCCTCCGGGAGCCTTCTTAAATGCTGGTGCTTCAGCTAATGAAACCCACTTGTGGTCGGGACAAAATCAATCAGCATTTCCCCAAAGCAAACCACATGATTTGACGAATCATCTTTTTCTACTGTCCCATTATTGTTTTTGATACCCTGAAAGAACCCGGGTCATGGATGACCCGGGATAATAGATGTATAGCCCAGATCATGGAAAGTTTTCAGTAGGATCATGTAAGGTGCTGGGTAGATAGATGCCCGGGGCATCATTTCCCTGGGCAAAGGGAGCGTGCGCTTTCAGACAGAATCTGGATGAAGTCTCCCGGGCTGGGTTACCTCGATAAAACACCGCACTCAACTGCACATGTATGAGAAACTTTAGCTTGGTAATCATTATCATCAATACTTTTGGCGTGTAAAAAGTAACCGAACTCAATCAAAACAAGCATGAGTTCTCAGACCCAGCAGTGAAAGCAGAAAGCAGAAAGAATGGCAGCCATACTCTCATGAATAGTTGTTGGACACTGAAAACAATATCATCATTGACTTTTTTTTTATAATTATCAGCTTGGTTTAGCATTAAAGATCCTCATTCACTTGTATATCGCCTGCAACATTTATTACAAAATTCTCCGTATAATCATTGACTAACTTGAGCGTCGGAGTGATCACGTCGAGAATCCTTCGGTGCCATTAACGTTCTTTCTCCCTTGAAAATGCAGGTTTAGGTGCCCGGGTAATCATCTCTAGCTCATCAACTCGACCCGGTGCAATCGTCCACCAAACTCTTACCGATTCACCCGGTCTTCATCAGTTTTCAAATGCTTTTCCTATCAGGAATGTACAAGCATAACCCAAACTAAGCTAACTGAAAACCCGTCTTCTTGATTTAAATGCTATAACTTTTGGTTCTAAATTTCTTTATTTAATCTAGCAGTTCCATGTAAAACATAGTTTCCACAATAAAATGAGAGCTTAAACAATTTCTGCCCTTGGATTCTGAATCGTGGAAACGAAGCTGCTGGCTTTGTAGAAAAAACTAAGGCTTTGGTTTTGACACTGAATCTCCCGTGGAGAGAAGAAGAACCCAATAACCGATTGGGTAGCCCAGAAACTTGAGAATTCGAAGAGACACAGCTGAAGCTCAAAGCAGTAGAATGAAGAGCCATATGTTAAGTTCCAAAATAGATTACGGGAAAGAAATTTCACTGATCCACCAAGAAAAACTTGTTCTTCGGAGCAATGGCCTAGCTAAATTATTTGTTGACGTTAACATCGATGGCTTGGAAGGGGAAACTCAAGCAGGCAACATAGGACTCATCGAACTGAAAGGATAAGTAAATTATTGCAAGCATGCCATGCACCTCCCTTCTCCATAAGTTTCAACACATTTCTTCAAGAGTATATCTTCTGCTCTTCACGAATATGGCTCTAGCTCCACTTTGCTCGCTTTTTCTTCTGCAACGTCGAAAAACCTTCATCTGTGGTTTTTAATACAAGCAATCATGAGGCAGGGAAATTAAAATCTAAAGCATTACAGGCACGCAAGTTAATGCATGATGGACCTAGCTAGCTAGTTTTTGATTTTTTATCGTTGAAAGGTGGTCGATCGAAATAAAGTAGTAAAAAAAACTGGCCATACAGCTAGCTAGTTTTCGTAGATCAGCGGATGCGGGGCCAAGCCAAACAATGAGAGTAAAAGAAGGATAAAAATAGTATTATATTGGTTTTTTTTTATTTAAAAAATATATATATATATATATATATAAAGAAGATGAGACAATTATTATTTGATTGAAATAAGTTTTCTTCTTTTACTTTCTTTCTGAAAGAGAGGCTTTTAATATTGGTGGGACATAATGATTGATCATATGAAGATTGTAGAAACTATTGATTTTGCTTTATGAATATACATAAATATTAGCCGTTGGACTTATAATTGGTATATTGTACATATAGTTGGTTACGTTATTCAAAGATCATTGAATCATTAAATAAACTATATTTCATTTTTTCCTGAAAAATATTATATTTCATTTTTATAACATAGATGATTGATTATATGCACCGACCGACGACTTTTGTTCTTAAACATCATAATCATGAATACGAAAGGTAACATTAATGCACGTAGGCTACGTGCATGTTGTGTGTGCTCGATCAAGAGATTAATACAATATAAAATAATATCCCATCAACTTCTTCCTGAACACGTCTTTGGTAAGATATATATATAATTAAATTTTATTAGATACGAGCAAAAATTTACTTTTGAAAATAATCAGATGATCGATTTGTTGTGGTAAAGTGGCATCCAATTAAGGACAATATTACATATAAGTTTTTTTTAAGGACAATAGAGTAATTAAAGATCATATAATTTATTACATTATTTAAAATGATATAATTATGCTATTTATTTAGAGCAACGATTTTGAATTTAATAATTTTACTCATATTATTGTATTTTATATAAATAAAATAAAAAATTTAATGGGGTGGTCAATAATTTTTTATTATTGTACAATCCATATTGAATAAACTTCCACAAGGAGTACATACTATTTTACCATAATATAGGAAAGAAGTGCAAGAATTATATCTGAGTAATCATCATCCATTACAACTAGGCAAATCTAAAGCGTCAAGTGTAGTATAATTTGTAGGCGAGGATTTGAACCGGTTTCATTCCTATTACGTACCGGAAGTGGTAACTGATAAACTTTACACAATTAAACATCGTCAAATTCTAAAAATTTAAAAAAATCCGCAGAGAATTCACTCACCCTATCGCCACCATCTGTTTGAGTGGGGCAATTAATGCCTCCGGCATGCGATTTTTTAATCGTTCCCCCGCCGGAAAACGACCCCTTCTGAATCGAAAATGGGCTTGTTCCATTTATCTGATTTGTTTCTGCTTTGTAGAGAACATTTCTACACCATTGTGAATTTTTTTGTGGCTCTTCGTTGAATGGCTGCTGCAGCTTATTGTTATTCGACATGTCTAGTTTTGACAGCTTGTGAGGTTTGGGTTTTACAATTTTTGTTTTCTCAACTAGTTTACTTGTTTTCGGAGTAGATGAGATCTTCACGATGTGGGTGTTCCAGAAATTCTTCACATCGTTCGCAGTTCGTCCCGGAATTCTACCAGCAATCAACGACCATCTTCATTAAAAGTAACACACAAAAAAACGATATATAAAATCCTTGTATTTCTATCCTTCATGTTTACGAAATGATAAGCAAAACGACAAAAATATAGAAGAACTTGTTTCTTAAAACAATAAAATTTAGAGATAAGAATTCATCATTAAAAACCCACAAATTTCAAACTCTCAAACCTTATAGTAATGTTAAAAGCTGGTGGTGTCTTGTTTTGGGTAACTTACTTACCTGTTTCCTAAAAGCTTATGAAGCCTTGTTAAAAGATCCACCTCATCAGCGGTAAAATAACCCCTTTTAATATTCGGAGACAAATAATTTACCCATCTCAATCTGCAACTCTTCCTACATCTGTTTAACCCTGTAAATTATGATATCAAACAAACATATTACAATAAAATCAGACTCTTTTTTTTTTCTTCAACATTTCGAAATATTTTTGAAAGAAAAATTTCAAAACTTGTAATGGAATCGACATTTGTTTTTTTATTTTTATCTTCAAAATTTGATTTTATAAACTAATAAGTAATTCTATCTGTTTTCCCAAGAGTGCCAACATCATGTGGACACAACAACAATATCAAGGCTCATGTTGGCATTATCTGAAGACGTACATGTCAGGGAAAAAAAAACTAAAAGTGAATAAAATCCAAACTTCGATGACTTATTAAAGGACCAAAAGCAAAGACATACATACCGATATAAACAACGTTAATTACTACGATGAGTTGATTGATTACCTGCTCTGAGAGGAACTAGATGCCACCTCCCTTCTCCATATATTTCAACACAATTCTTCAAGAGCATATCTTCTTCTTTACTCCACGCACCTCTCTTCTTTCCTTTAGGATTATTGCTCTCCATTTTGTTTGTTTTTCTTCTACGATGTTTAAGAATCCTTATTTGGGAAGTTTAATACGACACAGGCAAGGGAATATTTAAAGGTTGACAGATACGAAACTTAATGCATTATGGACCTAGTTCTTTATGTGGTCCGATCCGGACGTACGTCATTTATACTATTATGCTAATTGTGATGAGTGATCGAAATGAATTACTAAAACGAAGTATAACATAAAAATAAAAAATTAGCCAAATGACTAGTTTGGGAAAATCACATTTTACTTGAACATTCTTTATTTTTGTTTTTTTAATCTTATTAATCGTTTGACGTTGTAGTATTGACGTGACAACAATATCTTAGATAATACGTCATCTTCTTAGTAGATCCGCGGGCTTAGGGGGACCAAGCTAGCCAAACCAATATTGCACATAGAAGATGGACCGCTGGCTGATCAGTATCAGTAATTAGTCAAATTGATGGGCTCAAACTTTGATATTGGTGGGACACTGAATTTAAGACGTAATGAATGATATGAAGATTGTAGAAGCTATCGATTTGGCATTATAAGTTAAAACATAAATATTTGCCGTAAATGTAGTTGGTTATTCAAATATAATTGAATGATGAAATAAATTATCATTAAAGGTGTCTGCGTGTGTTCCAGGCATGCATGAACAAGAAAAATTTTCAAATATAATTATTTTTTTACCATAAGAAATTATTATTTAATTTTTTGCCCACCTGGTTAATTAAAGAATTTTGACGTGAAAAATTAAATAATATGAATAAAACAACATTAAAAATTCATGTTCACACGTCATCGGAGCTAAATGAAAATAATTTCACACATTTAAACATCATCAAATCCTAATGATTTCCAAAAATCCATGGAGAATAAAGTCCCCCCCATCGTCACCATCTGGTGGATCAGTGGGGCAATCATCTCCGTCATGTGATTTTTCAGGCTTAATCGAAAAATGGGGTCATTCTATTACTGATCTTGTTTGTTTCTGCTGTGTCAAGGACATTGTTACACCACTGTGAATTTTGTTGTACAAGTTCAAGTTGTTGTACAATTTAAAATAAAATAATAAAATTACAAAAGTTTGTCGGTCTATGAAACCATGTTTTCTTTAATGTCACAAGCTCGTGTGTCCGGTAGGGTATACCATTGCCTGTTTCCTAAAACTTTATGAAGCCTTGTCAAAAGATCCACTTCATCTGCTATAAAATAGCCCCTTTTAATATTTGGACTGGATAATTTACCCATCTCAATATGCAACTCTTTCTATATCTGTTTAACCCTGTAAATTATGAAATCCAACAAACGTAGCACAACAAAAGTCAAGAGTTTTTCAACCGTGTGAAAAAAATTTTTAAAAAAAATTCAGAAGTCATCACGTAAATCTGCATTAGTACTTCTGACACAGGAGAGGGATCGAAAGGATATAAGACCTAACGAAATCTTAGCTTGGCAGTAGAGGACATTCGCTTCAAACAAAACAAAGCCTAGAGGTGTCGTTCCTGTTGTTGTTACGGCTATTGCGATGGTTCGTAGCTCCCCCCTCTCTCTTCTCCAACCCTTCTAATTACACTCAAGGGTAGATCAGACGCCCCTTTCCTACACCTACCCAGAAGAGATATTTTGTCATGTTTTTCGAGAGATGGTCTTCTCTTGGGCCAGAGTAGATAAAATTGGAAATTGAGCTTTTGTAACTTTTAGCCCTTTTTTTCCCGGAGAGCTAACGCCATGTGGACCCAACATTAATATCGAGGCTTATGCCCCATTATTTGATAACATGTTATCAAAGTCGGGCACCGTGACAAAAGAACTAAACACATTTGGTTATGATGAGTTGATCAGTTACCTGCTCTGAGAGGAACTAAATGCCACCTCTCTTCTCCATAAATGTCAACACATTTCTTCAAGTGCATATCTTCTTCTTTACTCCGCACCTCTCTTCTTTCTTTCGGGTTACTGCTCTCCATTGTGTTTGCTTTTCTTCTTCGATGATTAGGAATCTTTGTTTGGGAATTTCGATACGAGGAATACGAGCACTACACCAAAAACGGCAAACGACAACGAATTTTATCCGTTGTCGTAGTCTTTTTAAAATTATTGTAACTGAAGGTGTTGTTGAAAGTCCGTTCAACGACAACGGTTTTTATCCGTTGTGGTAGGTCACATTAAAAACCGTCGCTAATAAAATTAGCGACAGTTTTATTCAAAATCGTCGCTAATTCAAAATTAATAAACCGTCGCTAGTTCAAATTAGCGACGTTTTATTTAACCGTCCTTAATTTAAAATTAGCGACATATAGCAATCAAGACCGTCGCTAATTTTAGCGACGGTTAGGAATCAATTTAAGTGTTGTGAAGTAGTAAAATCGTGTAAGAGAGAAAAATTTAAGTGTTGTGAAGTGGTTAGAAAAATTTTACGTGTTGTGTGAAAGTGATAAAATTGTGTAAGAGAGAAAAATTTTAGTGTTGTGTGAAGTAATAAAATGGTGTAAGAGAGAAAAATTTTAAGCGTTGTGAAGTGGTGAGAAAATTTTAAGTGTTGTGTGAAGTGATAAAATGGTGTAAGAGAGAAAAATTTTAAGCGTTGTGGAGGAAAATGAACCGAAAATGGTGATATTTATAGACAGTTTGCGACGGTAATTGAGAAACAGTTGCATGTTTTAATTTTGCAACGGTTCAAATTTAAACCGTTGCTAAAATCAGCGACGGTTTCAAAGCACTATCGCTAATTTTAGCGACGGGTTTTGTAAAACCGTTGTTAAATTTAAACATGCGATGGGTTTTTTTAAAACCGTCGCTAAAATTAGCGACGGTTATTCCGAAATCGTCGCTAATTTTAAAAGCCGTCACTAAATATTGCAACGTTTTCCAACACCGTTGTTGTTTGTCCAAAAATCACGCTAATCGACAACGGTACGGTTCATAGAAACCGTTGTCATTGACACTAAGAAAACGCTCAAAGACAACGGTTTTATAGAACCGTTGTCATTGACCCCAAAAACCGTTGTCTTTGATCCCAAAAAGACAACGATTTTTAAAAACTGTTATCTTGACCCCCCAAAGACAATGGTTTTTAATCCCTAAAAGATAACGGTTTTCGATAAAAACATAAGACAACGGTTTTTGTGAAAAACCGTTGTCGTATCTGCGTTGTTGTATGCAGAATTTCTTGTAGTGGAAGAAGGAAGAGAAGAATTTAAAGTAAAGATTAAAAGGTACGCAAAATTTATTGGATTATATATATTGGTATGTGTTAATAGAATTTTCCTTCGTGTAGAAAATAAAAGAGGAGTATATAAAGTTATATTGAGTCACTTTATGTAAGTGTAAAAATGATTAATCAAAAGGATCTTTCGAGGCCGGCGTAGGGAGGGCACAAATCAAAGGCCCGATTTGCACTGAAAAATGCTTGACTTGTATGCAAGCGTACGGGCGCGACTTGAGTGTGTTGAATATTGGATCTGATTATTGGTGCTCCATCTGGCTAGCTAGCTGTTGGTGCTTATATGACTTTTCATACGAATGCAATCAGCATATATAAATAGGGGATGTGCCAAGCTCAAAAACACACCAACAAAAACGTTCGCTCTCTCCCCCGTTCATACTTTTTTTTCTCTTGCTTACATCCTGCGTAGGCTGCTTGTAGTTCTACGTGATACGCTTGTAAAGTTCAAGTACTAATTTTGTTCGACAGTGTGGTGATTTGTGTTGCATCGCTACAAGTATGATCGTTGTATCCTGGAAAACAATCATCTGACTGAATTCTCGAAACACACATCCGATGAGATGAATCTGTTTTAATTAAGGAAACTGTACTTGTTACAGGTCTCGATTTGGTTTATTGTTTTTTTTGTTCTTATGTACACTACTTTTATACTTTTGATAATATATTTATTTCGTTTGGTGCTTTGGCTTTACATACACGAGATTAATGTCATTCACTTTTCTTTACCCGTGGTTTTCATATTTTCGATTTAATTATTTTGGCTAACAAAATTAATGCATGATATATGGACGTAGGTCTTGATTTTTCTTCATGGTACGTACCTTATAGATAAATATGGCAGGACAAAATTTATGCAATGGGTGATCGAAATAACGTACTAAAACAAAGTATAACATCATATCAAAAAAAAAATTACAAAGTATAACATAAAACTAAAAATTTAGCAAAATACCTAGTTTAGTAAAAGTGTGATATCGATCATTTCATTGGCTTCATCCACTAATTTGCATTTGTTTGAATTTAGTCATTTTTCACCGAAATGTTGACGTGACAAATATTTTTTTATCATCTTGTTTGTCGATTATGTTCTTTGTTTATATTTTACATTATAGTAATTTTATACTATCAATATTTAGCATTACTGCGATCCCTCGATTGTTTTTTTAGAATAAAGGAGGGTGTAACACAACAAGAGCTTATTGTTTATTCAAAACCATGCATGTATCGATCTTACACACAAAAACAACTCGAACTCTAAACACTTTTGGAGCCAGTAATGTCGATCCAGTTCAACTTGAGCTCTATTTCGCCAGACTCGACGTTTCGAAGTCTCAGAAACATATGTTGGATAACTCGTCCATTTTCCCATATTACGGAGCTCTCCTCCACAAGGCAATTCTCTCTATTTGGTTTGATGGTTGTGATTATGGTTCCACAGGGGACACTCTCCAGCCGCATTCTGATAGCTTCCACAAAGGCTTTGATGCTCAATTCTGCATCCCCCATTTTGTCGTCAAAGGAGAATGTATCTCTATCGTACACTTGCTGCAATGAGTTTAAAAAAACTTTAATTCTCAATCTGTTTTTTTAATAAAATAAAATCGGGGACTGTAATTCGTGGGATCAAACTCATGAGCTGCCCCTTGGAAGTTTGGTTTGGAAACTTATGAGTAAATCTGCAGAGTTAATGAGGTAAAAAGATCGTGTTTTCGAGTTTGTAGACAAAAAAATATGGACTTGACGTGCAGCTTTTGTATGTACATATATAGGATAGATAGAGAAAATGTAATTATCAGTATGTTACGATCCATGTTATTTAAGAAGATAGTACCAGTTTGATTGGAATATTTGGATCTTCGATGGATAGTGTTAATTCTTCGTTCCATTCAGGATTGACATTCTTTTTCACCACACGGGTCTTTAGTTTCTGATCATAATCGATAACAATACAATGCACAAAATCAGTATTTTTGCCTTCAAGATTTTGCACAAAGGGAGAGAGAAAATGAATCGGAATTAATATACATATGCATATGAAGATTTAATGCCATCCACCGGAAACATTTCAAAACCTGTACAACCGTACCTGCTTGCCCATCCTAATAATCACGTACGGATCGCTGCTTCTGGCATCTCTTTTAGCGAGGTTTATCCCTTTTATTACAGTAATCCTTAGCAAGCCCAACAATTTTTCCATTAAACCCAATTTGTTTTTTTTTTTTTTGCCCTTAATTTAGGGAAACAAGAACAAGCTGACTAACACATGAGCAACCTAGAGAATGTCAAAATTCTCTTTAATTATTACAAACAATTTATGACTTTGCGCGTAAAAGGGAGAGAATATATACACTGATGAGTATGACCAACATCTTTCTTCATCATGATACTCAGATTTTACATTTTTTTTTTAAAAACCCGTAATTAAAAAATGTAGTATATTTCAAACAAAACATATATGGAAATTTTTATTTGAATTTAAAGAAAAATCTGTCCAAATCGTACCGTGATAT
>NC_133323.1:990028-994075 GCF_012295235.1 Primulina huaijiensis | reverse complement strand
AAAATTTTAAAAAAAAAAAAAAAAAAACCAACGTGCACTATTCACTGTTTATTAAAATTTGACGTAGTCGTAGTTGATGATCAATTAATTGAAGGATTAGTATAATTTTTTAAGCGTGATTAAAACATACTAAAATGAATTTTATAAGAAACTGATCGTTTACATGGTCAAATGTCGTGCTAATTCGTGCGAATAAAGCAGAAACCTAACATGAGATGAATAATTAAGGATTTCAATAAATAAAAATCTTTAATAAATTTTTTTATGACATGAAAATCTGCCGCCGCTACTCTTCATTGTGCGCTGGGTAGACTGTCGCACTGTCATAATAGTCAACAAATCATTCTAGTCTAATAATCACTCTAGTCAAGTAAACCATATTGGGCAAGCTATGTGCGACATGCTCGTTCGAGAAAGTGTTGGTAATAAAATCGAAATCTTGACATACTGTTCAAACATTCACCTACTCGAATACCTTGAAAGATAATCTTTAACAAATCTTCTTCATACTAAATGTGTTGCAGATCTTCAATAGATCATGTTTCCTGCAAGCTAAAACATGTTTGACATACGAGCACTCTCATTCTTACTAGAATTAGAATCTCGCGACATTTAATTTTTAAAAAATTTAGAAATTAGTGAATGCTAATTTTTAATAGGAAACTTATTTTTCTTTTGGTTCCGTTCACCGTGGCCCTTGGAGAGTATTTTGTACCCCTGTTAGCCTGGAGGAGGAATTCTCTACACTACAGTCAAAGAAGTGCTCTAAGGATGAGGAGTTTGAACCTGAGGATTTACTTGAGGAAGCCCTTTTAGAAACACCAACCAGCGAAGGGGTGAGATTATTTCTTTCACTGCATTTTTTTCGTAAATCATACATGTTTCTTGTTTGTCTATCGGTAAGTTTGATTTGTGGGTGGCACTGTCACCTTGTTGCTAATGCTCTTCTTCCGTAACAGTTAAAGGCATTACTTCTTGATTCTGAAAGATCAAATCTTATGAAGAAGCTGAGTGAAGCAAATCAACAGAATTGATTTCTGAAGCCCCAGGTTTGTGTTGCTAAGAGCACCCGCAACCTCATCAAAAATCGTGGGATCCACATGCCACATACACATTACATTAATACATCTATTCTCCCACATTCATTTTAACATTCACACTCATTATTTGTAGGTCCCGCTGTCCACTCATTCATCTTATTCTTATTTTACATTAAATAAATTCAATTTCAAATTTTTTAAGAAATTTAAATTATTATTAAAATAAATTCAATTTCAAATTTTACATTAAATAAATTCAATATAATTAAAATAATTCAAAACACGTGATGTGAAGACCAAAGAATTTGAAGAGCCACAAAGCCAAGCCTTTAAACCACATTTTCAAGCCATGAATTCAAGGAAGAATTTGAAGAGACATAACAACATGTTAATGGTGTTTAATGCCATCAAGAAGTCTTTGAATGAGAGCCTTTTCACCTCCCTTCCATGAGCCTATAAATACCATANGTTCCTATTTGTTATGAAAATCTTTGAACAATTTGTTGATTGATATTCGTTATAATATTTGAAAGCATGTTTGAAATCTTTGAAATGCACTGTAATGATTCGAATTAGAAATGGCAAGGAAATTCCGATATTTGATATGTTTTGTTTAAGGCCCTGATGCGGTGGGTTATAATAACCGTTCTTTTGGCCTCGCCCCTTAGAGGAGTAACATATAGGGGACTGATCAGTAAACCATGAAAAAGGAGATGATTTTCAGTGCTATGTTTGTATCTTGTTCATATTCGATTCAACATGCTTAAGATTGAGATTATAATAATGTATTCGTATAATTATAACCTTGATATTCGTTATGCCCGATCGGCCCCCATTTACTGAGTATTTCCCAAGTACTCACCCCTTACATTCCCACCTCCAGATAAGAACGAGAAACAAATCGAAGATAAAGAACAAGAATACTTTTGGGGATGGTGATGAAGTCAATCCAATTCAAGATCAGTCTTATCATTGTCTCTTAGTTATATTATCGTGTTTTACGCTTCCGCATTTCGTTTTAATCGCATTGTAAAGACGATTATTGATTTATGTAATAGACTGGCTTTTGGCTATTTGATGTACTACGTGGCTTGTTGTTATACGGTTTTAAATTGTTAAACAACGCCGATGACACATCTCGATTTCGGGGCGTGACACGTGAGACCCGCGTGTCAGCAAATCCTAAGTGTGCAATTTTTTTTAAAAAAATAAACTGACACTGCCCTCTCTCATGTGAGTGGGCGTGAGAGTGGGTGTTAAAGGGGTGTTACCCAATGTGGGTGCCCTAAATATTATTTTTTCTTGTATGACAATGGGGTAACTGCAAGTCTGCATGGATATTACTTGACTAGCAGTAGCTGTTGTAATGGTTCTTATGTTAGAAGGGTTCTATGAGATTGAATAAATAAGTGTTTTCATTCATAAAATTTTGATTGCCAAGTGTTTCTACTATCTGTTCATATCGGTTCCACTGACTTACCAGTATCTTATTTGGATGACTTGAAACAATTTTGCTATCGGGTCTGTAACTGTAAGTTAATTGGTGTGTAAAATAAAAAATGAGTTGAGATTGTGCTTCAGAAATTTTCATGTTTCTCGTGCTGTAATATAGAAATGAGGTATGTGCACCTTGACAAATCTTTAAGCTGAATTGAATAAAATGTATTGCTACCTTCCTTTGATTCTAAGCAGCTCAAATTCAAAACTCTTCACAACACGGGTTCTATTACTGGAGACACTGATTTATTTAAAATTAAGTTTAGACAAAAAGTTTACAATGATAGGATTATATTCACAGAAAACAACTACAGATTAAGTGAATTATCCTGAACTCATCGAGACTCGTACACATTGGTTAGATCCACGACTGGCTTGTGCATTTTCATTGGCGATTCCTTAATTTCTTGGAAAGCCAAGAAGCAGTCTAATAGTTACTTGTTCAGATAGTACCCCGCTATATATCGCTCTGGTTAGTTGAGTTCATTAGTGTAATATATTATATATAGAGATACTTGAACTGCAAAAGATTGAATAAATCAGGGACTCGTATACATGTTGGATCTCGGTTTTCTACGTGCCCAAACGCAGCGGAAGTTTAAAATTTTTATTTTATTTTGAAAACAAAATAATTCTTTTGGACACTAGCTCGTATGGTTTTCAGGAATTAAACATGCATAGGATGTTTAAAAATTATACCTTTGTGAATTAAATCACTGGACTCCAACTAATCCGGTATAAACGGATTAGCTCTTGTTGATTCCCTACTAATTTTTTTCGATGAAATCCTCCTATCAAGTCCACGAATGGATGGCTTATTCCTCTTCCAATTTGCACTAGAAAATATGGAAAAAGTTTTGCGTAGGAGAGAAAATAATTGAGAGATGGCTCAAATTTTCCTTCAAAAAGGTAGTGGCCAATTTTTTCTTTTGAAATTGAAAGTCTCGAAAGAAAAGTGTTGTGGTAGGCTAGGGTTTTTAATTAACATGTGTTATTTATAATTAAATAATAGCCTAATGACATAATTAACATTAATGGGCTTGATTTAATTAATTAGGCTAGTCCAACTAGTTTAATTAATTTAATCAAAGCCTATTAAAACTTTAATTATTTATTATGATGGACTTGTACTCTTACAAGCCCATTAAACATACCCACTTTATTTAATTTATTAATTAATAAACTCAACTTTTGAGCTTAATAAATTAAATACATTATAAATTCAACATTTGAATTTATTATTTAAATTATAAATTCAACTCCTTGAATTTTTATCACTTCCAAAATTTAATATTTAATAAACCCAACATTTGAGTTTAATAAATCAAATTCTCAAATTTTATAAATTCAACTACTTGAATTTATTCTCTCAAAATTTAATTATCATAAATTCAACTCCTTGAATTTACTATATAATATAAATTCAACTTCTTGAATTTATTCTCTCAACGGGAACAAACAATCCAGTACTTGTGTGACCCTCAATGGTTCAGGGATACAGCTAGCCGTG
>NC_133323.1:977715-988993 GCF_012295235.1 Primulina huaijiensis | reverse complement strand
AATAATAATAATAATAATAATAATAATAATAATAATAATAATAAAAACAAACCACATTCCTCTTCACCAAGTGGCACTAAATATCCCAATACGACAAATATATGGAATTTGAGATTCTTATAAAATTCTCCTTTCCAAATATATATATATACGGATAAATGTTTACGCTATGTGGTGACGAGCACACCTATCTACACTACTTAGCTGGACTCAGCATGTCCTATCAATGACATCGATTTTGTTGTATTTTTTCCTATAATTTTATTTTTTAATTGTTTAATTTCAAAGAATTCGTATTCGGAAAGAGAAAAAAATAATAGTTTCACGGATTATTCATCCAAAAATAATTTTAAAGTACCGTGGAATGCTAATTCTGAAATCAGGGATTTAGGTCATATATAGCTTTTAGAGAATGGAAAAAAAATGTAATGGCATCATGTTTTATATATCTATGAGAAAAAGTATAATTACGAATGGAATTGTAGATAAGTTGAGTATACTCTAAATTGAATAACGAATCTCAAAGTGTTTGGTTATTTAGACACAATTAGGAATAAATAATACGATCTTAAAATTAATTTACTTCGTCGAAAATGTTAATTCCGAATCAACTGAACTTTTGGATTTTATATCCCACCATAAGCGGATATCACAGGCAATGTTCAAGAAAGTACGTACACAAACATGTTACTGAACCAAAATATTGGCAATTACAGGAAAGCATGAGAATTGGCGGTACTGAATTAAAGATGGTTGGTACTTATTTGCGCAATCATGACTTGCCGGCGCTTTAAACCGTGAATCATCTGTACATAGTGGCCATATTCATCGCCTCCGTCGTCGAAGTTCTGCGAGTAGCTAACAGCATCGTACTGGAACGTCGGAGGCTTCGGCAGGCCGTATATGCTGATCTTGCTGTCGTTCACTATGTCTCGGAGGAGCTTTCGCAGTCTCCGGCTGCGATGGACCTTTTCGGCGTGGCCAATGTGAATGCGGGTGTACTCTTCGTGCACCGGAACGCAAGACGGTGACATACAGCCGGAGAAGTATGACCGCCGGTGGCTGATATCACGGCCCATTTGTCGGTTTCTTTGTATGAGAGAGAGACTGAGGTTTTGTAAGGAAAGTAAACAAAAAGTGTAATGTTAATATAGTGTTGGAATGCGAGATACACAGTAATTGTAACAGTGATGCCCATATTTTTTTTAAATTAATTATATCAAATTAGATATATAACTCACAGAATAATATGTGGTATTGTTTTATTATGGATATTAAAACTCGCCGCGTTGTTCTTCAATGGAAATTAAGTAAATTTGAAGTTAAAGTAGTAATCCGCAAACTTCACTATGTATATATCATAATAAACAAATCTCGCACAATAAAATTGCATGAAAGCGTTGGTAATAAGCAATTATCTATTATGTCTTTATTCAAGGATATTTCGATTTATAAAACTCAAACACACACCCTTAGAAATTATCAAAAAATTTTATTAACCTCCTTAACCAAATTACACAACATATTTTTTCCCTCGTTTTTTCGATAAAAAATAATAATAATAAATCATACCATATACATGGTGCAACATTTTCTTTTTATTATAAAAAATCGCATCAAACAGCTTGTTATAGTATTTGACCTAGGTTTATAATAATCTTTATATGTGTGACATTCAATTAAAGAAGTCACAATTCATTCTCTCCTAACCTCGTTCAAAATTCTCCCATAAAAAAAAAAGTTCTTTTTAAATATTAATCTTGTGTTTGTTAGAATAATTTTGTTGTTACTACAAATAATTTGTTTCAAATTTGAACGTAACAAAATGACAACATAATGTAAATATTTTTTTTGTGAGTGTCATGTTGTGCCCAATCATATAGAAATTATTAGCTTGTTTTGATTTTTGATTATCATTTTATCTGATTTTATTTTGGTATGATTTGAGTTATATTTTATATTTGAAAGACAATAATTTCAAATCAATATGGATATATATTTTACATTCTACTTGATCATTTACCAAAAAATCTCAAACCAACCGAAATCTCTCAAAACCGTAAATCTAATCTTATCTTTAAAATCATGATATTTTTTAAAGATTAAAGTATCACATTTTGAAAATATTATTTTGTATTTCAAAACCATATCGTGATTATCCCTCCATACATCTACATTTTGTCTAAACTAATAATATCACAATGTGCATGGGCACGGTTATCCGTTGTGAATTAAAAGTGTTTTGGACAAGTTGACCCGTGTGCGTTGTACAACAATTAGGTAGTGCAGTGTGGTGTAGCGGGGGACTGGATCATTGCTGTCACCCTACGAATTAATTGCGCTGATAAAAGCCAAAATTCTCTGCACTATAGTACTGTCTTCCCCTTTCACCCATCTCTCATTCCCCTGTTTTCCAATTTATATTTATTCATAAAAATCTTTGAGATGGATTGCCAAAGAGAAAGAGGGGATGAATTCAAAAGAATAGATCACCACAATGTATTCAAATAAACCTAAAAAATTGTATCAAACCAGAAAAGAATGTAAGTTTCAAATTAAGTATACAGGTTATAAATACAAGAAACCCGACTTTTTTTTGGAAAAAAAAAATTAAAATATGTACCACCTCTCCCTAGCACCATTCTGTCCAATCAACCTCAACACTTGCCCCGAGTACACCGACTGTTGGCCACAGACTGAATCACAAATTACTGAGGGAATTAATATAAAAGCAACACGGGAGAGGGGTGAGACCAACTGCAAACTTGGCCACTGTCTCGTTCACATTTAATCGTAAACCTTTTTTTTATATTAATTTATAAGGCGGTCGACGTATATTTTTTAAAATGTAACCTCAAATTGCATTACATAAAAAAAGAATTCAAGATATCTTTGTAGCTTTCAGATTAACACTTACGTACTCACGAACATATCCGTTGTGTAAGTGATGTATTTTCCTGTTGTATCAACCTTTAACGTCTTTCAAGTCTTGGCTGTAATTTGAGAATCTTTTGACCTGTTTCTGTTGGCCTCTACATAGCACACCAAAATTCCAAATTCCTTTATTTTTTTTAAAAAATAAAACATTTCGATTAAACGATCCACCCAGTGTGGTGTAGTAGGGGGCTGGATCATTGCTGTCACCGCACGAGAAATAATACTTTCTTCGAGTCAATTCGTGCGATAGCACTACGATAACAGTGCTTGATCGAAGTATTTTCCGGATTCGAGTTTAGACTCCCGATATAATATATCACATGAACTTCAAACAAACAATGATGGAATTGATCGATTGTTTGGACCATTAAAAAGACATCTGATTCAATAATAATCTTCGTCCAGTGCATTCCTATGGCACTCAAAAAACGGACTTAATGGCAATTAACTCCGCCAGATGAGGAGTAAAGTTGTCTTGAAGAGTCCGTCCTTCAGCAAATACCACGCTCCACAACTATCCCTTCCCACAATTCCTACTCCAAAGTAATCCAAATTAGGAATAACAAATACATCAACATTCACTTTGATCACTTCTGGAAGTGGTGGTTGTCAACATTGAGTGTCATTCGATTGTAACTCAATATTAAGTGTTGGTGGAGAACATAAACGATATGTTACTCATTCAATACAAGATTGTTTTTAGAACAAATGAAGATTTCTTACATTTCAAATATTCCAACAAATCATTCGAACTCTATCGCTATGTCATTGTTCATCATCCAATGAAATAGATCGCCTACGGATCTTTTTTTGAACTCATTCAATAAGGGTCATAGAAAGAATATTTCCAAATTCCTTATTTATATTAATTATATATAATATAAGAACACCAATATTATTTATATGGAATTATGATATACTTTTAGATTTTCCTAAAAAACCTTCTATCGTATCAAAATAAATATATGATTTTACTAAATTATAATAACTTTTTTATATTTTATTTGATCTCCTATCAATTTAATTTAAAAAATGTATTACTTTTATTTTAAAATAAAAAAAATACTTCATTCTTCATTTATTTACAAAACACATATATTGCATGTATTCGCTAGTATGTTAAAAATATAAAAGGTGAAAGGCTTAACAAAAGAAGGACGTCAAAAGACATTTTTAATTATTAAATTTTGTAACGCTCACAAAGGATTACTTTGATTCATCTAAGGTCGAGACCGAAATATTTTTATGGAGAGTCATATATAATTCAATCCATAAAATACTAATTAATCATTTTTGTTTTGTTGAACACTAACAAAATTAGAAGAATAGTTTGGAATCTAACATCAAAACTACAACTTCTTTGATTTAAAAATACTTTCAAAGAGAGTCAATCTCCAATTTGGACCCAAAATTATTAAACTTTTTTTTTTTTTTTTTATCTGAACATAATTTAACAAGTAGTTGTTTTATAACATCAGCATTCATATTATAATTTTTCTAACAGGAAACTTTCAACTTTCATTAAACGTTTCGGGAACTTTCGTTTCAACAATCAAGAGTATATTATTAGAAGACACTCACTCATTTTTAAATATTGACACGATACGAATGAAAATTACATATGCACATATCTATTTTCGAATAAATTAAAGAGAGTCGACAAAAATTTAAAAACAAAAGTATCTGATATGAATATCAAGAAATAGAAATATTGGTATCCATAATTATAGATTACTTGTAATATTTTACTATATTATAATTATTTTGCCAATCAATCTCTAACAATGATATGAAGAGTTTAATTATATGATACATGTATGTATTTTATAAATGTATTAAGAGTTTAATTATTTTTATAATATTTTATTATAATTTTAATTGCAATAGAAGTTAATTTAGTTATTCTATAAATACTTAGATACTCTTATATTTATAACAAAAGCACGTTGTGAAAGAGATCTTGGTATTTAATTAAACTCCTCTAAAATCGTGTAAGTTATGCTACAAAAAAATAGATTAAACTCCTCTAAAATCGTGAAGTTATGCAATAAAAAAAAAATACTATCAGCAACACGTTTTTAGGTTTGGGTTGAAAAAGAAGAAGACACATAGGAAACCGATCCAAAATTTGGCTGGAAGTTGGAACCGAGCCGTATGAATTGAATTCCGGTGAAATGGCTCGAGCCGGCGGTATAACGAACGCGGTCAGCGTGGGGATAGCAGTGCAAGCCGACTGGGAGAACCGCGAATTCATTTCCAATATATCTCTCAACGTCCGTCGACTCTTTGATTTCCTCGTGCAGTTCGGTATGTACTTCGTTTTCATCTCGGGTCCCTCTTATCGGTATGTTTTTATTAATTTTTTCTTGAATCATTAATATTAGAATCTACAACGAAGGATAAATTGGCGAAATTGAACGAGAAGATGGACACATTGGAGCGGGGTCTGGAAATGCTCGAAGTACAAGTCAGCAACGCTACGGCAAATCCAGGTCTCTTTACGCCTAATTGATTGTCTCAGAACTCGTCTCCGCCTGTAAGAAAAAGCCAAATTTCGTGGTTAATTTGTATATGTTTACTTTCACGGAGACCGTCTTGATGTTGTTTTTATATGTAGCTGGCTTCTAAATCTTGTTTTATGTATAAATCAATTATCGCACACTCTTGTTATGGATATGGATCGCATGTGGCTGCAGTTCACTTTTTGAAATGCTTATTTGTGCCTTTTGTCTTGTATTTTGAGGATGATGATTATTATTAATATTATTAGTTGAGTTGGAACTTTTACCGCTTTGATTTTTGGTTGCGGTTTTATTTTCTTCTTTTATTATATTAGTGCTTAACTCAGTGTTTTATTCATTGATAACTCCGAACTATGTCTGCACTTTTATTTCAATAAATAGTGGCTGAACTTTGTTTGGCTCATTTAATCTAATTTCCAGTGCTTGTTATAAATTTAGGAAAAATGACATAAATGGTGTAGTAGGCCATGTTTGCTTTTCTTACGAGGAGCCTCAATTTGCAGATATTCTAAGAAACAAAACTGTCACAATTCTCCATTAAGCATTTACGAGTCACCGAGCTAGTGACCTTACAAATTTTTTAGAACTACACGGGGAGATTGACCTGTCTATTAAATATTATATGAACTTGAATTCCTACTTTTGAGTTGGCGATCTTGCATTCTGTCATGCTGCCAAAAAGATGACTTCAATTATTTCTAAACTGTTTCGCTGATACTCCCACAAAAAAACTCGTATGGTTAATAACTGGATAATGCTACTTTGCACTGTTGTTATCATGGTACTATCAGACAACGGACATCTTTGGTTTGTCAGCGGTTCCAAATTACCAATAATTTTGTTTTCATTGTAACTTATGTGAATCCAATCCTTCTTAGTATTTACACAAACACTATCAAGAGTAAAACCGTACAAAAGAGTTCAAACGTTATTATGTTTTCCCTAGTATAATCTGCAACAACATGTTTTGTAGTGAATGATTGATGACCTCATCTGTCCCTATTACTATCTTGGCTGTGGAGGTGGTGGTTGCATAAGCATAGGTGATACTTCTGTTGTAATCGTGGTGGAAGGCATAACGATAGGCCTCTCTATAGAGTACCGATTAGATCCCCAGCTCTCTATGGATCTCATGTATTCAGATGCGTTATTTTCTATAATGAAAGCATCCTCAAGTTCACGAACAATGTCAGCCATGCATGGACGATAAGTCGAGTAAGGTTCAATACATGCCAAAGCAACCTCCACTACTCTCCACATGGCTTCAGCATGGTAACTTCCCTTTATGCCGGGGTCCACAATTTCTTCGACTCTTGAGTTCCTTATATGAGGTTTTGCCTGGGTGCCAAAAAGTTCCATGAATATTAATTATATGCAGGAACTTTGGAAACTGAAATGACCTATAATTGTCCAGAATCTTACTAAAGAACCAAGTACATTGTAAGGGCAAATTAGAAAATCTACGACATGGTGGCATTCGAATAAATTAAATCTTACCCATTCAACTAGGCTCCACTCATTCTGTGGCCTGTTTATGTTGAGAGGTTCCCTACCACTTACAATTTCCAGTAGTACGACCCCGAAGCTAAAGACATCACTTTTTGCAGATAGAAGCTGTGTTGAGTAATACCTGTATGGAACATTTTGTTAGATATTTACTTCCATCATGTTCATAACAATCCATTTTTCGTCAAAGATGTTTGTTAGGTATTTTCCTGAAGTGTTTATGTCAATACATGCAAAATTGATGATGTTTGTTGGAAAAGAATTTTAATTGCCAAAAACAACAGTGAGGCCTATGTTTGTTGGTGTGGAACTGCATTAAAGGAACAAGACTTTATTCAGAATCAATTCATATTAGGATGGACCATTATCCCATTAGCGCTACCATGTTTCTAAATAAAATTTTCAATGAAGATTCTTCCCTCTTTCTATCATGAAATGTTATGAATACTTACTCTGGGTCCAAATATCCCGCGGTTCCCCTTACTTCAAGGGAAGTGCCACTATCCCCTTCTTGTGGTGCATATTTTGAGAAGCCAAAGTCTGCAACCTTGGCACACATGCTATGATCAAGAAGTATGTTACTTGATTTCACATCTCTGTGTATGACACTCCTCTCAGAGAATGTGTGAAGATATGTTAAACCCCTGGCAGCACCCAAAGCAATGGAAAGTCTTGTTGGCCAATCTAGAGTCTTACGCTTTGCTGCTGCTCCTGTGAATTAGTGAGTTGCAAGAAATGAATGCTAATTTTTAACAGAACCTAGTTCGAAAAGGTTAAGCCAAATACCATAGAGGCGATCCTGTAGAGATCCGTTAGACATGAATGGATAGACAAGAATTTGTTGGTCATTCTCACAACAATAGCCAAGAAGTGGGACCAAATTTTCATGCCGTATTGCTGAAAGAAAATTCATCTGTGGAATTCGTTATTTTCAGATAGGTTTCTTTAGCTGCTTGTGTAAATATTAAATAATATCCTTGTTGGGTTAGTGGTTTTGATGCAGCGTAGAGACCTACCTCATTGTTAAATTCACGAGTTCCTTGAGTTGAAGTTGCTGAGCGGACTTTCGCAGCGACTTCTTCACCATCTGGTAAAGTACCACGGTAAACTGATCCAAACCCACCTTCACCTATTAATGTTTTGTAATTTTCTGTTGCAATTTCCATGTCCTTCAGTGTGAAACTTTGTATGGAAATGGGCTTTGGTACAATATTGTCTGTGCTTGGTATTGAATAGACAGCATCTGCATTTGAAATAATAATGTTGCTCATTTGAAGGTATATATAGACTATGCTTGCTCAGATACATGTATTCATTTTGATATATTTACATAAGTAATGTGTGTGCTTACTCTTTGACATGACCTGCCCTTGAACATTGAACTTTTGCAGACCCCTCTTCTTCCTATACCGACAGAAGAAACACATTCCCATAGCTATGGTAACCAAAATGAATACACCAGCAATTGTGCCTATCACAATCCCTTGAGATTGATGAGAGGACATACCAGCACTGCTCATTCGTGTGCTTAAAAGAAACATAATAAAAAACCGTTAGAGATATGACCAAAATTTATGTCATGCATTTTAGTATTTTATCAACGTAATTTGCGCTTGGCAAAGTCATAAAATCTTTACTCTGCTCTTAAATTTGAATTATCTAAGTTGGAAGACTGGCTTTTGTTGAGAGAAATATTGTCTGAAATATCTAGAAGGCTGGCTTTTACTGAGACAAATATTGTGTCGATCTATGTCTGATATATCTAGATCAACAAGAAACTGAATGATGTTTGATTAGAAAACTTAGCCTTATAATATCAAACATACCAGCAAATGTTCATCTCTATGTTCTAAAATAGCTTGTCGTGGAGGTATATAATTGTTGTTGGGCCATATCTCATGAGCTTGAACATTTGGGAAAACATGATTTCTAATATAACATCAAAGTTGAAAAGTAATGTAAAGTTGATCTCCTATGCTTAATTGTAGGCGCCATTATTGTCAAATACCTAGCCAACATGCACATGCACTTTGGAGTTTGGACATAAATTAGAAGCATTTATTATCCGTCTTTGGCTCATGGAGGAGGGGGAGTGTTAAGTGTTAAACTATCATGGGGATACCTTTCACGAGCTCGAGTTTTGTTGAAGAAATGGTTTCTAATAGTTGTATATATGTTAACTGATAGATCGTGTGATGCAAAGCTGTAAGTTACTCCTGTTGTTGCATTATGGATCTAGTTTTTAAGCTGAAGTTGAGCTATCTATCCCTGGTAAGTGAGGACCATGAATAATAACATATGCTATAGAGCTTTGAACTGCAGTCAAAAATTGTTTCATAAGAAGTTCTAGACCATAATACAACCTACAATATATAGTTGTTATAGATGAATTTAGCCACTTTCATCCGTGTCTATACTGGTTAAACCCCTGAAACACTCCGATAACCAACAAATATCGTGCCTGGTTGTGATACAGACAATGACTTAATTTAGTCCCACTGACTAAAGAAGCAACTCATTTGTCTATTATAGAACAAACACCTTGCTACCCCTTCCAAAAATCTGAAAACTTTATAGGATGGTGGATGGTGTTTCTTGATCTAGTAATTGTCTAAAACTTGCCATTTCTCTTTTGTTTCCCAACATCTAAATTTAAAGACATGTAACATCTAGCATATAGAAGCCTGAAGAAAACATACCTTCGTGTGTAAAAGTTGATTGAATAGACAGTGGATCATCGACTGATCTTAAAATTTTCCGTCATGGTATGATCATCACCAAGATTCACTTAATCATGGCAACAGTAAAGATACGATCTTATACTATTATAAAGGGAAAGTGATCAATGGTTTTTCTTCTATGGTTTTATCAGGAAATTTTTGGAGACAAAAGGGAATCAAAAAACATTTATGGATTTCATGAAACTCCGATTCAATTACCAGTTTGACTATGGAGGTTGGTATTACTGAAACATCGCAATGAGGTGGGATAGATATATTAAATAAATCTGAAATCAATTTAATAACCAATACTTTTAACTAGTACTCAAGAATTAGTAACATATCATTTGTTTGTGTTATTGGCGTAGTTGCTATTTGTTTAATGGTAAGAAATTTTGTAGTAGTATTAAAGTATGATGGGGCGGAGCTACCATTACAAATTACGATTTGTTTTTTGTTTGATTACGAGGACCTTTTGTCCGTTAACGTTAACTCTGTATCCAGGAAAGGGGGAAAAGGGATTTTAAAATTTGAGCTTCGAAAGTGATTTAGTGATCAAACAAATTTTGTTTGAACAAAAATAAATCTCTGTGTGTTTTTTTTTATTTTATTATTACAAGGTTTGTCCGAGGACGGGTCCAGTCTTCCAGAGGGGGTGTCTTTGTTTCAACGCGTAATTTTTTTTAAAAAGGATATTCCAATATGCTAAGGCATCTATCTTTCGTCAAAATTATTTAAGCTCGAGTGAAAAAAGAAAAAAAGAAGAATCATGTCCTAATGAAGAATGCAGCTATCAATTCATTTTACCTATGATAAGCTTTTATGGTTCTGATTCGTGAATAGCTACTACATTACAAATCTTTGTATCTGAAATAATTATTACCAATCCATCACTACAATTTTTTGTTTTGTTTTGTTTTGTTTTGAGTGATCTTCCAATATTTGCTTCTGTTTCATTCATATCTGTGAAAAGCAAAAGCATCTGAACTTGTACAATGTCATATTCGAATATAAATGAAAATGGACTTCTATATATTCTTACCATTATTTTGAGCAAGTTGTGTTTGATTTAGCTTTTTAACGTTCTGACGTACGTTTTTATCCGTTTAATTTTTTAGTTTAAGTCCCTTTCTAATTTATCAATTACGGTGTTTTTTTCTAAAAAATAAATATATCAAATAACTTTCATTTTTCAAATATGACCAAAAAAAAAAAAAGACCTGTTTCTACAGAGTCGATTCACTATTGTAAACAGTGATTCCACCACTTGTCTCTCACATATTTTTCAAGAAATAATACTAATACTAATAATAATAATAATAAAAATTGGGAGACAAAATAAATATTATTCATGATAATAAAAATACTTAATCATAAGAATCAAATTAATAATAATATGTAACGTTCGAAATGTTGTATCCTATATAATTATTATTCTTAATAATTTTATAATAATATTATTAATTTTGTTAATATCGTCATTATTATTAATTTAATCATTATCTTCTATTATCAGCATCATCATTATAATCAATATTACTATTATTAATTAATCCTCATTATACTTTATTATTGTTGATTGAATTTTTATTA